>NW_020862168.1:0-22269 GCF_003713205.1 Coffea eugenioides | reverse complement strand
AGCTGGATTGCTTCCTTTGCTAGCCAGTCTGCACATCTGTTTCCTTCCTTCCAAATGTGTTGCAGTTTGCATGACCATTATCTGCTCTTCATGGTTCTTATCTGCTTAACCAAATTATAGTAAGGTGATGTTGCCGCTGCTTCTACTATCAGGTCCAGTCTCACTTTTGAATCCGACTCTATGATTACATCTCTATGTCCTTTCCCCCAAGCCAGTTGCATTCCATTGAGGATTCCCCAAAGCTCTGCTGCTATGTTGGTTGCTGTCCCTATACTCTCTGCGAAACCTCCTAACCATAACCTTTTCTCATCCCTAATGAGCCCTCCTACTCCTGCTCTTCCAGGGCTTCTTTCTGAGGCACCATCTACATTGACTTTGATAACTCCTTCAATTGGTGGGATCCATCTTATAAAACATTCCTGTTTGAGGAATCTGCCTCTCCCGTTGATTAGTATCTGCTTTGCTTGTTCTGCCATTTGCCTCAAAGCTGATGGGGAGATCTTAAGGGAGCAGCTCTCTTCTTCAATAGCAAATTTGCTTCTAGCCTTCCAAGCATGGTATACAGTCAGTTGGAAAATCAGCTGCCACATCACTCTCCCCCCAGCTCCTATACCATCTTGCGTTAGGTTTCAGTCTAACCAATCAGTCGTGCTTTTGCACAAAAAATCCTCCCAATAATGTGGGAACACCAAACTTTTCCAGATGGATTTAATCCAAGTACAGTCCCTAAGTGCATGAAGTGTGGTTTCAGCATACTCTTTGCATATTGGGCATTTATCTTCCAGTGTCAGATGCCTTCTTTTCTTTTCTCTTTGTGCAAGTAATCTACCATGTCGAACCAGCCACATCAGGAATTGCCACCTTTCTGGACCTTTCTATTTCCAAGTCGTCTCCCACCCTTTGTTTCTCTGATCCAATTCTTCTTCTTCCAATGTGAGCTCATATGCTGAAGCTGATGTGAAGTTTTCTCTTACTTCTGGGCTCCAGCTCATCGCATCTAGATTGTCCTCACCTTGTTCCACACAGTAGCCTTTGAGTTTGGCTAGGGCTAGGGTTTCTTGTATTAAGACTGCCTCCAGTTCTTCCCATTTCCATCCTACTCCTGTCCTCCAGTACTCCCCTACCTTCCTTTCCTGAGTCTCTTGGTTCAACTCCACTTCCACTTCTTCCATCAGTGGTATATCTGTCAGCCATCTATCTGTCCAAAAGTCAATAGATTCTCCACTTCCGATCCTCCGCTTCCTTCCTTTAATTGTAACTTTACTACCTTCACAAATGCTCTTCCAAGTATGAGATTCACCTGCTTTCTTTGGGAAGAGATCTCTCTGGCCACCGCAATATTTCTCCCTCAATACTTCTTTCCAAAGCGTCTCTTCTCTTTCCAGAAATCTCCAGCTTGTTTTTGCTAGTAGCGCCCTATTCACTCTGCTCAATCTCCGGATACCTAATCCTCCTCTGTCTTTAGGTTGTGTCACCTTCTCCCACCTCACATGGTGAATTTTTCTTGCATCCGGCCTATCCCCCCAGAGAAATCCTCTGGCTATTTTTTCAACCTCCTCCACCACTGAGCTTGAGAGCAAGCTCATTTGCATAAAGTAGTTTGGTATTGCCATTATTATTGACTTAATTAGAGTTGCTCAGCCTGCAAAGGACAGGTGTTTCCTTTGCCATCCTGCCAATCTACCCCTTACCTTGTCTAGCAGTTCTGTATAGGTCTTCTTAGTCACCATTTTATGCAGAATTGGCATGCCCAAGCACTTCCCAAGGTCCTGTGTTTTTTTAATCCTTGTCAATCTACACATTTCCCTTACTATCTGTCGTGGGACATTTGAGGATGCAAACAGCTTTGATTTGCTTACATTCACTTTTTGCCCAGATATGGTACAAAACTCCTGCAAAACGTTTCCCACTTCCACTGCTTGTTCTACACTTGCTTCTGTGAAGAGAAAAAGGTCATCCGCAAACATGAAATGAGTGATTTCTGGCCCTGATCTTGATACCTTCATCCCTTTCCATCTCCTCTCACCAGCTGTTTTGTTTATTAGGTGGCTTAGTCTCTCCATACATAGTATGAATAAGTAAGGGGAAATGGTATCCCCTTGCCTAATCCCTCTATTTGGGGTGAACGGTTCTGATCTTTGTCCATTCCACAGTATCTTCATGTTTTCCACCTGCACACAATTCATGATTAAGGCAATCATATCTTGGGGAAGTCCCACAAATTCCAAAGTTTGCTGTAGAATATCCCATCTCACACGGTCATAAGCTTTTTCCAAGTCCACCTTTATTGCAGCATAACCTTTTTTCCCTTTCCTTCTCCTCATTGAGTGGATCATTTCCTGGGTGATTATTATATTATCTATTGTGAATCTTCCAGGACAAAAACTTACTTGACCAGGGCCAACCAAGTTTTTTAGCAAGGGTCTCAGGCAGTATACAATAATCTTGGTAATGACTTTATAGCACACATTGCACAAAGAGATTGGTTTCAGATAAGCCACCATTTCTGGATAGGGCACTTTAGGTATTAATGCAATATAAGTGAAATTCATGCCCGCTGGAAGTTTTTTCTCTCTAAAGACTTACTGAATGCACTTAATGAACAAGCCACTTACTTGATTCCAACACCTCTGGTAAAAACTCGCAGGTATCCCATCCGGACTTGGTGATTTATCTCACTTTATCTCAAATAACGCCCTTATTATCTTCCCTTCATCTACTGATCTGGCCAGCCTTCTCACCTCTCTACTTGACAAAGTTGCGAAGCTATGAAATTGACTGACATTTCCATGTTGGTCTCTATCACTGTACAGTTCCTTGAAGAAATTTACCAAAATACTTCTTACAGTGTCAGGGTCCTCCTGCCATCTTTCTTGTTTATCCCTCAGACTCTGTATTGTATTCTTTCTCCTGCGGATGATAGTTGACAAATGAAAGAACCTTGTATTTCCATCCCCGTATTTTAACCACTCAACCTTTGCCCTTTGATGCCACATGATCTCTTCTTGTTCCAGAATAGTAATATACTCCACAATTAGTTCCTTTTCAAGTTTTTGCAAGTAGGCAGATGGTGCCAATGAAAGGCTCCTCTGGATTCCTTTAAGTCTAGCCTGACATCTTTTCTTCCTAAAAATATTACCAAATACTTCCCTGTTCCAGTTCTTGATTCTTTCTGTAAAGGTCTTCACATTTTTCAGCAGATCCTCATTATTATTCCAGCTTTGATCCACTTGAGTATAGATATCATGGTGAGTGTACCAGGCATTCTCCACCCGAAATGGACTACTACCCCACTGAACATTCTCTTTCTTTGTATCCACTCTTATAGGATGATGGTCTGAATGAGTTCTGGAAGTCCTAGTTCCACATCCCATTGCATAACACTCTATCCAGTCATTTCCTAGCATTGGCACCTCCGTCTCTGCAGTTGTTCCACGTAAGAGCTGGACCACTGAATCCCAAATCAATCAGCTCGCATCTCCGAATATATTCAATTAAACTATTGTGGGTAATTCCCCACAAAACGTTGCCCTCCTCTCTTCTCACTTGTGTCAGTAATTTCATTAAAATCCCCCACCAGTAACCACGGGAACCTGACTTTCTCTCCAAGTTCCTGCAGGTATTTCCATAGTAGCTTCCTTAACTCTACTTCTGGTGAGGCGTATATTGCCGACATCAGCCATTCTTGCCTCTCTCTACTTTTAACCACAATATTCATGATCTGCTAGTTAGTGGACATCACTTCTACTTCCACCTCTCGTTCATTCTAGAACATCCATATTTCTCCTGAAAAAGCCTGCTTCAACAGAGGCCATCTTGTTGAAATTAAATTTTCGTAGGATTCTCCTTCCTTTATCACTACTAGTTCTTGTTTCTACCAGGATCATAGGATCATTATCCCTTATTATCTCCTTTAGATTCCTCCAGGATCACTTGTTCACAGCTCCTCTGCAGTTCCAACATATGATTTTTATATCCATATAAAAAAATTTCAATTTGCGAATATTAGAAGGATGGGTTCAAGCACCCTCCTCCATTTCACCAACCGAGCTCTCCTACTCTGCGCTTGCTCTGCTTTCTGCATTAGACACTACCTTCTGGGATTGGTTCTGTTCCCTAATGTCTGTCCTAACAAGGGTCGGAAACTCATGATTTGTTAGGTTAAATCCCTTTGTACCATAATGTTTACCTAGATCCAGGTTTTCTACTTTCTCTTGCTCCAGTGTGTCCGTGGTTTCCGCCCTCTGGTACCAACTTTCACTCTCCTTTCCCTGCCTACATTCCACCCCTTTTTTGTTGACTATGGGGTTAAAAGTTTTACAGGTTTCTGCTAGGTTCTCCTTTCCAACGAATTTAATAGCATTTTGGCCTACTTCGCTCTTGTTGAGCTTTGCTTTTTGAGGGCAAGAACTTCTACCTTTTTGTTTGGCCTTGAGATCTCCTTTCCTTGTTTGCTCAATGCTGATCTTGTTCCTTTAAATACTATTCCATCAGGTGGGCTTGGAATAGAATTAATGATATCCCTCAGGACATTTCTTTATGTTGCCTTCTCTTATGCTGGCCCATCTGTTTCCATATCATTTAGGGCTATAAATCTAGACCTTGAACCATTTCCCCTGCTACTTGGGCCTCCGTGCTCCAAAGGCGACTTCTTTCCAAATTGTGCCATGCTAATTTCCCCTTGTTCATGCTTCCCTTGTATTCCACCCTGGGCTTTACCTCCTCTTTTTGATAGGTTGGCCTTCTTTCCCTCATGGGTTTCTTCAGAGGGCCTAACAAGGTTGGATTTTACCGGCCCACTTCCTTCCTGGGTTCTGGTATTTTGTGCCTTGCTCCCTAGCCTGTTTCTTCTCTGCTTTGCCAGCATCCAGGGCCCATACCGTTTATCCTCCAGCGCTATCCTTGCCTCTGTCCAGTGGTTGAACCTCTGGATCCTTGCCTTCGTTGCCAGAGTTTCTATGGCAGTTAGCAGTTGAAAACTAAGAAAAAAGGAGAGAAAATACTTTTCTTCATATCTTTGGAGTACATAATATACATATATATATATATACACAAGTGTAACCTAATTTAGATCCTAAAATCATGCTAATCTAAATCAATCTACTATCTAATTAATATATGATACTATAATCATATGATACCTAATTAATACATGATACTATAATCATATGATACCTAATTAATACATGATACTATAATCATATCTTTCCTAATATTTACAATATCAAATCTTTCCATAATATCAAATCACATATCTTCAACACTCCCCCTCAAGCTGGAGCATAGATGTTGCTCATGCCCAGCTTGTTACAAAGGTAATCAACTCGAACCCCATGTAGAGCCTTTGTAAAGAGATCTCCCAATTGTTCTCCAGTCCTTACAAATCCTGTAGAAATCAAGCCCTGCTGTATTTTCTCACGAACAAAATGACAATCTATTTCGATGTGTTTTGTTCGCTCATGAAATACGGGATTGGATGCAATATGAAGAGCCGCTTGGTTATCACACCACAATTTTGCAGGCATTGAGGTTTTGAGACCTACTTCAGTTAGAAGTTGATTTATCCACATGATTTCACATGTGGATTTAGCCATAGCTCTATATTCTGACTCTGCACTCGATCGCGAGACAACATTCTGCTTCTTACTCTTCCATGAGATCAGGTTTCCTCCAACAAAGACACAAAATCCAGTCGTGGATCTTCGATCTGCCTTGGATCCTGCCCAATCAGCATCTAAAAAACACTCAATCCTAGTATGACCATGATTTTTATACAGAATACCACGTCTAGGAGCTCCTTTTAAATAACACAAAATTTGTTCTACAGCTGCCTAATGATTAACAGTAGGATTAGACATTTATTGACTAACAACACTAACTGAATACGCGATATCTGGACGAGTCACTGTAAGATAATTCAACTTTCCAACCAATCTTCTATACCTCCCAGGATCTTCTAACAATTCACCTTCTTTTGTGAGCTGCAAGTTAGGAATCATTGGGGTACTAGCTGGTTTAGCCCCCAATTTTTTCGTTTCAGATAGTAAGTCAAGAACATATTTTCTATGGGACAGGAATATCCCCTTCCTACTCTTTGCTACCTCAATACCCAAAAAATACTTTAATAGTCCCAAATCCTTTGTCTGAAATTGACTATGGAGAAAAGTTTTAGGAATCATATGGTAGTATATGTGGATGATAACAATATCATCCACATATACTACCAACAAAATAATACCAGCTTCAGACTGTTTGTAGAAAATAGAATGATCAGATTTGTTTTTCTGCATCCCAAACCTTTCAACTGTTAGACTAAATTTTCCAAACCAAGCACGAGGACTTTGTTTCAGTCCATACAAGGACTTCCGAAGATGACAAACCTTCCCAGACTCCCCCTGAGCAACAAACCCTGGTGGTTGCTCCATATAAACTTCCTCTTGGAGGTCTCCATGAAGAAAGGCATTCTTGATATCTAGTTGATGCAAAGGCCAATTATGAGTGGCTGCCATAGAAATGAATAACCTAACAGATGTTAACTTAGCAACAGGGGAAAAAGTGTCAGAATAATCCTCTCCATAGATTTGGGCATAGCCTTTGGCAACAAGGCGAGCTTTTAACCGAGCAACCGACCCATCAGGATTGAATTTAACTGCAAAAATCCACTTACTCCCAATAGCCTTCTTCCCTGCAGGTAAATTTACTAAGTTCCAAGTATCATTACCATCTAGAGCATTCATCTCCTCTATCATAGCATTGCGCCATCCGGGATGGGATAGGGCTTCATGAACAGTTTTAGGAAGGGAGATAGAATCAATAGATGTAATAAAGGAACAAGAAGAGGTGGGTAAATGATTATAAGATACACACGAAGACACAGGATAAGTGCATTGACGCTTACCTTTGCGAAGAGCAATAGGAAGATCATCACTTGAGATAGGATCTAGTAACGAAGGAACTGGTTCAGGGCATGCATCAGGAGACTTTTGTCGTCGAGAATATACCTGAGTAATTGGAGGTTTAGCAGGGGAAGAACTTGAGGATGTGACAGTATAGATTAACAAATCATCATCCTCCTCCTGACATGAATGAGATGAGGATGGGGTAAAAGGTGTATTTTCAAGAAAAGTAACATCAACTGACACAATATACCTGCCGAGACTAGGACAATAACATCTATATCCTTTTTGGACACGGGAATAACCCAGAAAAATACATTTCAATGATTTGGGGTCTAATTTAGTGACTTGGGGACGAGAGTCACGAACAAAACATGTACACCCAAAGATTTTAGGTTCGATGGGAAACAAAGGTCTATTTGGAAAAAGAGTGTTATAAGGAGTCCCACCATTCAGAACAGATGAAGGCAGACGATTAATTAGAAAGCAAGCTGTGGACACTGCATCAGCCCAAAAATGTTTAGGAACATGCATTTGAAATGATAAGGCTCTTGCAGTTTCGAGCAAATGTCTATTCTTTCGTTCTGCAACCCCGTTTTGGGATGGTGTATCCACACAAGAGGTTTGATGAATAATGCCATTTTGCACCATATAAGATTGAAAAGGTGCGAATAAATATTCTTTGGCATTGTCACTTCGCAATATTTGTACAGAACGCTTAAATTGAGTCTTGACCTCAGCACAAAAAAGCACAAAAATGAGAAAACAACTCTGACCGATTTTTCATTAAATATAACCAAGTCATACGAGAATGGTCATCAACAAAAGTAACAAAATACTTGAATCCAGTTTTAGAAATGACTGGACTAGGTCCCCAGACATCTGAATGAACTAATGCAAAAGGAGCATCCGCTCGTTTATTGACTCTAGGACTCAGATTAACACGATGATGTTTGGCAAACTGACAAGACTCACAATCTAATAAAGACAAACTCTGAAATTATGGACAAAGTATCTTTAACAATGGGAGAGAAGGATGACCCAGCCTACAATGTGCTTCAAATGGAGTTACAATTCCAGAACAAGCTATGGACTTTGGTATCTGTGTGTCAAGAATATAAAGACCTCCAGATTCATGCCCTTTACCAATAATTTGTTTCATCGTAAGATCCTGAAACAAGCAATAGTCAGGAACAATTGAGGGCACGAGTAAGTTTACTCACAGAAATTAGATTAAAAGACAACTCAGGCAAACTTAAAATAGATGACAATGAGATTAATGGAGTGGGGTTAATTGAGCCTGATCTAAGAACATGAGATTTTGACCCATCAGCTAAGGTAACTGTAGGTGCAGATGTGTGTGGTTGAAAGGTAGAAAATAGACTAGAATTACCTGTCATATGATCTGTGGCACCAGAATCAATTACCCATTTGGAGGACGAGGACACAAGGCATGTGTTTGGTTTACCTGACTCAGCGATGGCAGTTACGGGAGTAGATGAAGACTTTAATGATTCTTGATACTGAGAAAATTTAGCAAATTCATCTGCAGAGATCGTAACAGACTTTTCATGGTTAATATCATCATTGGTAGAAGCAATATGTGTGGATTGAGTTCTCTGGTTCCTATACTGCAATTTCTTACAATCACGCTTCATATGACCCGGCTTATGACAATAGTGACACACAACCACTTTTGCATTTTGTCCTCGAGTGTCAATTCCTTTACCACCACCTTTGTATTGCTGTTTTCCAAAACCAACAAGAGCACTGCTGGACTGAACAGACTGGGTATTCTCTGTGCGAAGCACCCTACTAAACACATCTTGCAAGGATGAGATCTCAGGACAGGAAAGAATCTGAGATTTAGCAGCTTCAAATTCAGGTGAAAGACCAGCCAAAAAACTCATAATTGCCATCTGTTCCCGTTGAGTTTGCTGAACTTTCACATCAGAACTAAACGGTAATAACAGATTAAGCTCCTCATAAGTTTTCTTAAAATTCATAAAATAAGTCATGATGGACTTATCTTGTTTCTCTGCACGATAAAAGGCTTGACACACCTCATATATGCGAGAAATATTCCCTTTACCAGAATACAAAAATTCTAAATACTCCATTAACTCCTTAACAAATTCACAGTGATTAATTAAGCTAATTACCTCACTGTCAATAGAATTCCGTATTTGCAGGAATAATCTAGCATCTTCCCTTAGCCATGTCTGTCTTGAACCATCTTTTGGAGGATCATCAGTCAGATGATTGTCTTTATCAATGCTTCGCAGATAAAGACGAACTGTTTTGCTCCAGTCAAGATAGTTAGAATTGTTGAGTTTGTGGTCCGTGATCTTAGACATCACAGGAATCACATCAGACGTAACGACAGATTTCGTTTCTGCCATGGGTTCAGAATTAACAGAAAAAAATAAAAAAGGACAAATCTGAACTTTTTAAAACAAGAGTGAAGAATAGAACACAGATGTGTCCTATACAGAACCAGATGAACCGAATGATGACTAATAAATTTTCTGGCAGCGGACAGAGACCCTAACCTTGATGGTAGGGCTCTGATACCATGAAAACTAAGAAAAATAGAGAGAAAATACTTTTTTTCATATCTTTGGACTACACAATATACATATATATATATATATATATATATATACACAAGTGTAACCTAATTTAGATCCTAAAATCATGTTAATCTAAATTAATCTACTACCTAATTAATATATGATACTATAATCATATGATACTTAATTAATACATGATACTATAATCAAATCTTTCCATAATATCATATCACATATCTTCAACAGCAGCAATGTGACCATATTGGCCACAGTCAAAGCAGATTGCATCTAGTCCTTCATATTCCACAGCTTGCAGGTCTTTATTCACCCAAATGAAAGGTATTAATGGCTTTTTTAGGTCCATTTCAATGCAAAGCCTTGCGTATTTACCCCTGGGTACCTCCAACGTTTTGCTGTCCACTTTTACCGCCTTTCCTACCACGTTCCCCACCTTCATGAGGAAGTCTTCAACATAATATTTAATCGGCAAACCTGGCAGTCTGATCCAGGCTAGCATTGTCTTAATGTCCTCTTGCGATGGTCTAAAATCTGGCTTCCATTTGCTTATGGTGACATAATTACCCTGGAACATCCATGGTCCTCCCTCTAAGACTTTCTAATAATCTTCCTTCTTTAGAAACCGAGTTATAAAGTAGCCATTCTTCAGATTTATTATTTCAAAATACTGGTCTAGCTTCCATAGTTCCCTCAACTTCATTTCGAGAGTTCGGAAGTTAACTGTTCATCCCAGCACTTTGACGATTAGACTTTTCCTCCAAGGCCTCCAGATGTTCGGAATTTTCCCTTCCTCAGTTATCACTCTCGGGAATTTCAAGGCTGCAATTTCTGCCTCTTTCCCCAAGTCTTTTTCGTCCTCTAGGCTTTCTTCAGCTATTTCCATTTCCTCCTCAGAGCCGTCATAGAAATCTTTTTGCTTGGTTTCTCCTTCAATGCTTCTCAGAAAGACCTCCCAGACCAAGGCGATGCTGGAGGAGTAGGCGTGGGGAATGATGGCTTCCATCCCTCCTCGAATCTAGGGCTTGGGTTGGGGACAACTTCCCCTGAAGATCTGCGTTTAAACTTCTTTAGTTCATGTCGGGCACTACCGTCTATAATCTCTACATCACGATCTTCTCTTTGATCTGGGTTGTTCAGTTCTTCCATATTTTCACACATTTTTTTTAGTGTCTCTCTCTACACTCTCTCTCTACATTCTCTCTCTATTCGCTAAAGACTCTCTCTCTCTACACCTATTGGTTGTCTCGTAGGCTCCAATGTGGATTCGGCTGTGGGGACTCCTGCGACAAGAAAAAGCCTCAGGACAGGTAAAAGTGCTCCTACAGATGATTTAAGCTCAACATGATGGACTAAATTGACCATTAACTATCATAGCCACCAATAAAATCATGCAGGGAAAATTTATCAATGCATTAACAAAACGGTCTCTCTTGTCATGCCATGGTGTTCCTTTAGGTGGAATAGGGTATGTCTTCACTGTCAACCATTAACAACTTCTTTGCACTTCTCTTACTTTTGATAGGAACCATGAAAAGCCATCAAGTTTAGATTATAATTACTTATTGCATTTATTCTCCCTGGACACTGATAAGAGTATATTTTACGTATTTTTAGTGTGCTTTATTAATTAGTTTTGGTGTGTTTTATTTAGTTTTATAAATAATTAACTAAGATTCTAGTGAAAATATGCATTTTGTGGTTAAAGTATGAAAATTGCATTTCTATTGATTTTTATGGTAAAAACTTCATATTTTGTAGGTTTAATGATTCAATCATCAAATGAAGTGCATTGAGAAAATATTTGGATGATTGAAGATGGATTAAAATGGTGAAAATAAAATATGAAGTGTAAAAGGAAAAATGCAATTTGAATCAAGAAAAGTCAGCTTTGACAACTCTGACACGTTTTGGTATTTTAACTATATCTGGAGCTACACATATTGGATTGAGGTGATCTTTATACCATTTTGAAGATAAGAGATAGATCTAAATTTGGTATGAAGACATCAGAATCTAATTCAGCCGTTTTCATTGTCCAAAAGTTGAAATACCGAAATTCAACTCAGCTGAGAAATGCAACTTGAGAACAAAAGAATCAAACAAAAGTCAGCTTTGGCATCTGTTGGTATTTTGGCTATATCTTGGGCTACATACATTGGATTCAGATGATTTTATATCATTTTAAAGCTAAGAGACATATCTACATTTGGTATGAAGACATCAAAGTCCAATTCGGCTGTTTTCCTGGTCAAAATGTCAAAATACAGAAGTAAAAGTCTGCTGCTGAGAGCTGAAAACGCGGAATTGACCAGTCTTTGGTATTTTGGTCATATCTCGGTCTAGAGAGCTCCAAATTGGATGATTCTTGAGGCATTGGACAGCTATTTCAATGGACTACAACTTCTATGTTTTACACAAGAGCTAATTCAGCCGTATCATAGAGAAAATAGCAGTTGAAGTAGCCAGATTCTGGTCAGAAATAGCTGCTCTCCACTGGTACAACCTGTTTTCTCCTTCAATAATTTACAGCTATGGATGAACGTATGACAACCAATTAGCAGCTGTAAAAAGGATGTTTCAAGCCTCATTTCCTGATTGCATTCACCTATATATAGCCATGGATTTGCAAGATTCAAAATAACTTTGGAAGGCTAGAGAAACTCCACAAAAATGTAGTTTCACTAGTTTTTCTTAGTTCATTAGCATAGAGCAGTTAGTGTAGTTTATTCCATCTTGTATTTGTAGTTAGATTTGGAGGAAGATTGGAGGAGCAAAGATGGAGAGTTTGAAGCTCATGTGACAAGGGTGACTTCTCTCCTATCACTTTCTCTTTTGTATTTGAATTCATGTTTAACTATAATACAAGCTTGGTGTTTGTTTTTACCATGTTTAGTTAAAGTTTATGCCTAGAGTATGGATGAACTTTCTACATCTTGTTTATGATCTTTACTTGGTTATTTGATGATATTATTTTGATGAAGTTATTTATCATTTTTGCTTTTCTAATCATAATTAACCGGCCATTAATTGTGATTATTTAAAGTGTTAAATTTGCAATGAAAATTGGAATTTAACACTAGTTCAAGGAAGTGATAAACATAGGGATACACTCACGAAAGTAGAGGTGCACCTATGTGGTTTTAGTGAATTGTTTTATGTAATTTCATAGAAGAAATGAGCTTGTAATTAATATCATAACCACGAGAGTAGGTATGGTTTAGCTACAAGGATAGTTGATTCACTACGAGAGTAGGTTTTACATACATTAGGAAATTACGCCATAACTAGTCAAGATAATAGCATTCACTTAATCGGTATTTTCATTTGCAAGAGTAGTAAGGAATTCCATACCTCTAGGAGCTTTCTAGTATTATTTTCATAAATTTTATATTTGTGGTAGTCTAAATAATAAAGGAGTTTAAAAAACACCGGTAATTGCAATCTTCCCTATGGGATTGACCCTTAATACCCTATACTCGCTCACGATTCGTATACTTGCGATAAATCGCGTGTGGGGTATTTAGGAGTTTATAAATGTAAAACTTGATTGTGAATGAGCTTATTGTATAAGTATTCCCCGCGCACGTCAGACACTATATGGAATTTTAAAAGATTCTTCTCTTCATCTCAAGTTGATGGCTTCTATCTGCTATTTGCAACATGTTTTGATATTTTTGGTCAGATATTTTTTCCTTTTTGGGAAAGACGGAGTGGGAAACGACAAGGGAAATTGGTAGTCTTGGTTGATTTTCTGTTACCACAATTCTTTTAATTAGCCATGTTCTTCTTAAATTCATATTCAATTTATTATTAACAAGATAAAAGCATGCAACCTTGTGTTACTCCAGACTATTTTAGGGGATGCCTATACGTGTTTCCATGTCATGCTTAGTAAAAGATGTTTGAACAAAGTGGTTATCCCCATTTCTGGAATATAAATGGAATAATATGTTAAAAGAAAACAATTTGCAGTGCTGGAAGCATCGGAAGAACTTACACAGGTGAATTTCTACGTAGGCAACTATTTCCCAGGATCTGTGAAGAAAAACCAGTTTTGGCAAACCAGTTTTCTGTAAGTATATTTAACAACTTGGTTTAGATGTGTAGAGTTTCAACTCTTGAACGATTCTCGTTATTTATTGACCAAGGTTAGTACATTTATGCTTCATGTGTCCTTCTATGGACCTTTTAGATTGCATTTGGTCCAAGGTTAGTACATTTATGCTTCATGTGTCCTTCTATAGACCTTTTAGACTTAGGTTGCATTTGGTAAGATTAATATATGAATTTTGAAATTTAAAGACTGAAATTTAAGTATAGAAGTCCAAATTTGAAAAAGTCATGAAGTGGAATGTGTTTGATAATTTTCTAAATATGAGAACTGAATTGAAATTTTACGTTTTATACTTTACCTTTATATTAAATTATGTTTTTAAATGCTACTCTTTAATATCGAATACTAGCATGGGAATTGTTCTTGTGCGTGTGTGTGTGAGAGAGAGAGAGAGAGACAGGATGTACTTGTGTTTGTGTTTCAAAATGAATGCATGTCTAAAAGAAAGGAAAGGCATTTTTGTTAGTGCAATAGAGAGCGCAAGATCTTCTGCCTCACTTTCTATGTAACTCTCAGTCCTACTTTTTATCATATTGTTATTTCTCCTTGATAAATATCATATTTTAATTCTTTTTATTTTCTTAAAATTCAATAACTATTAATTGAGTAAAAAAATAAATACAACAGTTTCAAAAAAATAATATATAATAGAAATTAAAAAACATTGCAGAAAATTCATTAAAAAATCTCATTTTGTGTGTATTTTGATTTTTTGAATTAAAATATAATATGTATGAAGAAAAAATAGCAATATAATAAAAAATGGGATAGGAAGTGGGATAGAAGATTCATAGCAAGTAGAGAGATTATGTTTAGAACTAGTGTAATTGAAGAAAACAGATTGTTGAGAGAGAGGGAGGGAGAGAGAGAGATTTTGTGTGTGTGTGCGCATACGTGTCCATAAGGGAGAGAATGCGTACGTTTGTAAGTCAAGTGAGAGAGAGAAAGAGAGTATACATATAATAATTGTGAATGAATACTGTTATACAAGTTTGCCAATCCAACAAATTAAGCATGCGTTTGATAAAATTGAAATATGTAAACTAAAATCTAAAATCTAAAATCTGATGTTTAAATTCATTGAGTTATTGAATTATTAAGTACTAAATTTAATACATTTGAGTGTATAATACATTAAGTGATAAGTGAATAGTAACTCACTTATTTTTTGGACCAAATTTTGCCTAGAAAATTCAATGTCATTTAATTAATTCAGATATTCTATTTTTTATTAACAAATACAACTGAATATGTTAAAATCTGAAATCATTAAGTTTAAATACTAAATTGAATTATGAAATAGGGCGTAAGTCAAACAATGCCAAGCTTTGGACTTTTCTGTAATAGCCCTTGCTACGATCAAAGTCCTCCTCTTAAAAGGTGTTATCCTCTAAAAAGTTGAACAAAGAGATGTGTGTGACCAACTACATGCTCAATAGGTGGTTCAAGTATTCATCTATCCACTTGAGGTTGTTAGTAAAATAATACATCTTATAATAAATAATAAATATCAATATCGTAAATATATCAAATAAAAAACAGTTCAATAACCTATTACAGATAAATTCATGACATCTCAGTGATCCTATCAACAATCTGGACATCCAGTCCTAACTATTTATCCTTTCAAGTGGGTAAAATAGAAGTAGGGGAATGTAGCTGTTTGTCCCGTTAGGTAGGCCAGATATGTAGAAAAGGGAGGCAATAGTTCCATTGACAGTTAACCAAGAAACCATGAGTTTAACACACACAAAGCATCAAAAGATTTGGAAGTTCAAAGAATATTCAAATTAACCAAGTCACATCTATTCCCCTACTGAAGTATCAAAGTGGCAGAAATCAGAAATTGTTCTTCATGACTGAGCTAACTGAAATACCACAATTACCATCAGGTCAAATTGAAATTTTTTTTAGGGCAAATTCCACTTTACCCCCCTGTGGCTTAGCGTTTTTTCACATAACCCCTCTATGGTTTCAAAAGCTATACATAACCCCCTTATGGTTTGGATTAAAGTGTCAAAGTAACGAAAATAGTCACTCGTAACGGCGTCATCTAAAATGTCAAAAATACCCTTATGTAAGGCTGAAATTTATGTATTAACCAAGGGGGGTTATGTGTATATTTTGAAAATCATAAGGGGGTTATATGGTAAAGTATTAAACCATAAGGGGGTTATATGGTAAAATATAAAAATCATAGGGGGTTAATGTGTCATGTATTTATAAGGGTAATTTCGACATTTTTAGAAGTTCCGTTACGAGGACTATTTCCGTTACTTTGACACTTTAATCCAAACCATGAGGGGGTTATGTATAGCTTTTGAAACCATAGGGGGGTTATGTAAAAAAAGGGTAAACCACAGGGGGGTAAAATATAATTTACCCTTTTTTTTACTAAGCATGACAAATTTACATAAAATTGTTGAAACTATAGGAAGGTCAAGTAAAAAAGAGTTAAACAATGTAGATTTGTATATCTTGACAAATGTAGATCATGTTAGTTTTTAAAAGGACTTGTATATACATTTTAGTTGACTCGGTTCTTCAACTCAAAGTTAGAAGAAATTCTTGAAAGTGCACTTCAACCTTGCTTATTGTGAGACAATTTTGCACTTGTACCTGTGCATAACCTTCTTATTGCAGGTATTTGTTTCACGCCCAAGTGGTGAAAAGCATTCGACTGGTTCCCAGGATGCCCTGACTTATCCAAGTAAGCAGCATATTGAATATCTTGCTAATTTTGTGAGTGCAATGTCTACTTGGAGAAGTTCTTCAGATAGGACTGCTATTTTGAACTTTAAAACAAACTGTGAAAATCTTGAGCACAAGCGAAGGTGCTATATTATATACATTAATGAAAATAAATTATAAAATTGCATGGGAATTCAATAGACATGTCAACTTGGTTTTCCTGCAAAAATCGTATGCTAGTGATTAAATACAAATCTTAAATAGACATTCCGGCCTTACAGAGATAGCTCAGCTTCAGGGATAGGATCTTGGGATTGGAACTTAGATGGAAATAGCTCTACAGACCATGCATTGGTCCCAAGGGCTTGGACAGTATATGATGGTAATCCTTTCATTAGCGGGTAAACTTTCAGAATCTGATGACTTCCAGCATCAAATGTCAACCTTATCTTGAGTTCCTCTACATGATGCAGGTGAACCAGACCCAGATCTTAAAATAGTATGTCGCCAAATTTCGCCCTTTATCCCCCATAATTACAAAGAGAGCAGCTACCCAGCAGCAGTGTTTACTTTTACGGTAGAAATGAGCTTCTCAGCCCTTCAATTCCCTTCTTTAAAAAGGCAATCTATAGCTTTGCTATCGAAGGATTGAATTTGCTTCCTTTTTGTTTCTGGAGCAGTTGTCTAATCCAGGAAAGGTGGCTGCGGATGTCTCTTTACTTTTTTCATGGGCTGTATGTAAATCTGCTTTTCACATTTACCTGTTGCATGGTAACTTTTGTAGTCTGCTTGTGGTTAATTTGAATGAATGTTTTTGTTAGGACCGGGCCAGGAATAGACAAACTCAAGTTAGCACAAAGTAGGCGGTATAACCGACCATATAATAGATAGGCGGTAGATACCAGCCATATAATAATTAGGCGGTAAAACCGACCATATAAAGACGGATAACAAAGCAAATAAAAGACACAGAAGATTTACGTGGTTCGGTCAAATTGACCTACGTCCACGGGCGAGGGAGGAGCAATATTTCTACTATGAAGAAGAAATACAAAAGACCGTAGGAAAGTGGTTCCTAGGCCAATAGGCACTTACAAAAGAGTTTAGAAAATATTCCTAAACTCAAATCAAGAGAGCCTAAAATATTTAACTGAATGGGCTAGATGACTCAAGAAACTAATAGCCCATATAACTCTCTTGAGTGGTGCACCTCAAACGTTCAATGGCCTCTTCTATTTATAGGAATCAAGAGGGAAGCCTTCCGTTTCTGATCTTCGATGTGGGACGCAAAATTCTGCCATCCAAGTCAAGAATTGCGGCTGCGTCTTGACAAATCAACAAATCTCCACCTTGGCATAATTTTAGTTCCACCATCGACAATAGTAAAATTACTCCACCTTCTCCACATAAGCCCCAATGGGCGTAAATCACCAATAATGAACACCAACCAAATCCAAGCACTGCTTGAACTTGTAAACTGGAAGAGGTTTCGTAAACATATCGGCTGGATTGTCCTTAGTATTGATTTTCTGAATAAGGACTTTTCCCTCAGCAATGATATCCCGAATGAAGTGATACTTCACATCAATATGTTTCGTCCTCTCATGATACATCTGATCTTTAGTCAAGTGTATGGCACTTTGACTATCACAGTGAATATCAGTAACACCTTGATATAGACTTAGCTCGCTAAATAAACTCTTCAACCACAAGGCTTCTTTGATTGCCTCGGTCACAGCCATATATTCTGCTTCTGTAGTAGACAAAGCTACGACAGGTTGTAGAGTAGCTTTCCAACTAACAGCACAACCGCCAATGCAAAATACATAGCCTGAAAGTGATCTTCTCCTGTCAAGATCCCCAGCGTAGTCTGAGTCTACAAAACCAACCAAAGTGTTATTATTTCTTCCAAACTCCAAACATGCATTTGAAGTACCTCGCAAGTATCTGAGAATCCACTTCACAGCCTGCCAATGTATTTTACCAGGGCAAGACATATATCTGCTAACAACACTGACTGCTTGTGCAATATCTGGACGAGTACAAACCATTGCATACATAATACTGCCGACTGCACTGGAATAAGGAACCCGTGCCATATAATCTTCCTCTTCATCTGATTTTGGTGATTGAGCAGCAGATAGCCGAAAATGGCTAGCAAGAGGAGTAGATACTGGTTTAGCATCTTTCATGCCAAAACGCTCCAAAACTTTCTCAAGGTAATTTTTCTGGGTCAAGAACAACTTCCCTACTCCTCGATCTCGCTTGATATCCATGCCAAGAATTTTCTTAGCTGCTCCTAAATCTTTCATTTCAAATTCACTATTTAACTGCAGTTTCAAAGTGTGAATTTCTGACAAATTCTTGGCAGCAATGAGCATGTCATCAACATAAAGCAGCAAATAAATGAAAGAACCATCATTTAACTTCCGGAAGTAAACACAACTATCATACATGCTCCTCAAATAACCATGACCCAACATAAAGGAATCAAACCTTTTATACCATTGTCTTGGAGACTGCTTCAATCCATATAAGGATTTCTTCAATAAGCAAACATGGTCTTCCTTACCTTCAATCTCAAAACCCTGGGGTTGCTTCATATAAATTTGTTCTTCAAGTTCGCCATGTAAGAAAGCTGTCTTAACATCAAGCTGCTCTAACTCCAAATTATACATGGCTACTAAAGCAAGTAAAACACGAATAGAGCTATGTTTAACAACAGGTGAGAATATATCATTAAAATCAACACCTTGTACCTGACTATAGCCCTTTGCAACTAATCGTGCTTTATACCTTGCATCTTCAACCCCTGGAATACCTTCCTTCTTCTTGAAGACCCATTTGCATCCAACAATTTTCTTAGCTGACGGCGGCTTTATAAGAACCCAAGTTTCATTACGATGAAGAGATTCAATTTCTTCATTCATCGCAATCAACCACTTTGCAGAATCATCACAAGAAACTGCTTCTGAATAGGTGGAAGGCTCACCAACTGCATCAGTTTCTTCTGCAATAGACAAAGCATATGCAACTAAATTTGCATATCTTTGTGGTGGTCGAATGTCTCTCCTTTGTCTATCTCTGGCTATGGAATATTCCTCTTCTTCTGAACTATCTTCCACAGTAGACTCAGGTGCATCTACTGGCATTTGTTGAATAGAAGATTTGGTCTGAGAAGGACCAGAACTGCCAATATCAAGCTCCACCTGCTTCTGTGTACTATCAGTAGTACAAGGACTAGAAGACTCCTTCTTGGAAGATAACATAGACAATTCATCAAAAGTAACATCTCTACTGATTACAAATTTTGGGAATTTGGGATCAGGACACCATAATCTGTATCCTTTCACCCCAGAAGCATACCCAAGAAAAATGCACTTTTTAGCCCTAGGCTCCAATTTTCCATCATTCACGTGCATGTATGCTGGACACCCAAAAACTTTTAAATTGGAGTAATCAGCAGGAGTACCTGACCAAACTTCCTCAGGAGTTTTGAAATCAAGAGATGCAGAAGGAGAACGGTTGACAATATAACAGGCCATATTGATCGCCTCTGCCCAAAAGTCGTTTGTCAACCCTGCATTGGAGATCATACATCTTGCTCTCTCCAAAAGCGTTCTGTTCATACGTTCGGCCACACCATTTTGTTGAGGCGTCATCCTGACGGTGTGATGCCGAGAAATTCCTTCATTCTTGCAAAATTCATTAAATTCACCTCCACAAAATTCCATGCCATTATCTGTTCTCAACCGCTTAACATGTTTTCCTGTTTGTTTCTCAATCAAAACTTTCCATTGCTTGAAAGTTAGGAAAACATCATTTTTGTGCTTAAGAAAATAGACCCAAACTTTCCTTGAATAATCATCAATGAAAGTCAACATGTACCTGGCACCACCTTTAGAAGGAGCACGAGAAGGACCCCATAGATCTGAATGAATGTAATCGAGAGTACCTTTTGTCTTGTGAATTGCTGGTGAACTGAAGCTGACTCTTTTCTGCTTCCCAAAAATACAATGTTCACAGAATTCCAATGGCCCGGTACTTTGACCACAAAGAAGTCCCCTTTTGCTTAGTATGCCTAAGCCTTTTTCGCTCATGTGCCCCAAACGCATATGCCATAATTTGGTGATGTCTGTATCTGACAAAGATGATGTTGAAACAGCAGCAGCACCTGTAACAGTAGATCCCTGCAAAATATACAAAGTACCAGATCTGTGTGCCTTCATAACAACAAGAGCTCCTCGAGTGATTTTGAGAACTCCGTCTCCACCTGAATACCTGCACCCGATAGACTCAAGAGTGCCCAAAGAGATGAGATTTTTCTTCAAATCTGGAACATGTCTAACATCTGTGAGCGTCCTCACAATACCATCGTACATTTTAATCCGGATTGTGCCTTTGCCAACAACTTTACAAATAGCGTTGTTGCCCATTAAGACAACTCCACCTTCAGTTGATTCATATGTTGAAAACCAGTCCTTGTTGGGACACATATGATACGAACAACCCGAATCTAAAATCCACTCATTGTTAGACCTAAAATTATTTTCCGTTGCACAGAAAATAGTTCCATCATTCTCATCAGCTGCTATACTAGCTTCAGCGGATTCAGTATTTTTCTCAACAAATTTCTCCTTTTGCTTTTCTTTATTTTTCAATTTAAAGCAATCAGAAATAACATGGCCCTTCTTTTTACAATAATTGCACACCACATTTTTATGTCTGGACTTGGATCTACTTCTATTTTCTGTGTTTCTCTTTTCAGATCTACCCCGAACAAACAAGCCATCGGCTTGACTCCCACTAGTTTCCCCAGTAATGTCCCTATCTATCTGCTCTTTAGATTTTAATGCAGATTTAATTTCCCGATACAAAATTGTTTCCTTTCCATAAATCATAGTATCGCGGAAATGCTTAAAAGACTGGGGAAGGGAACACAAAAGTAATAGGGCTTGATCTTCATCATCAATTTTCGAATCTATATTCCCCAAATCCATAATAATGGAATCAAATTTATCAAGATGGGAGAGTATAGATGTACCTTCAGACATCCGAAGCATGTACAAACTCTGTTTCAAATATAGCCGATTCTCGACTGTCTTCTTCATATACAAGGCTTTCAATTTATCCCACATAGCTTTGGCCGAAGTCTCCGTTGCTACCTCACGCAATACCTCATCGGAGAGATTTAAGATTATGCTGGATCTGGCCTTCTTATCCATATCGGCGAAATCCGCATCCTTTACATCTTCTGGTTTGTTCTCGATTCCGTGAATCGCTAGATCAACTCCGTCTTGAACAAGAATGGCCTCCATCTTGAGCTGCCACATTCCGAAGTTGACATTCCTGTCGAATTTCTCGACAACCGTCTTTGTTATCGTCATTGTTGCCACAAAATCTGTAACGTGAAATTTGTCTCAAAAAACTGGCCAAACAAATATGCAAGTCTCGTGAGCGGGCCCCACAGGGTGAGCGGACCCCACGAGATAAGCGGGCCCCACGGGATGAACGGACCCCACAAGGTGAGCGGACCCCACGGATGAACGGACCCCACAGGATGAGTGGGCCCCACAGGATGGACGGACCCCACCAGATGAACGGGCCCCACCAGATGAACCTGTCTTGCAAAATATAACAACCAGCTCTGATACCAGTTTGTTAGGACCGGGCCAGGAAATAGACAAACTCAAGTTAGCACAAATTAGGCGGTATAACCGACCATATAATAGATAGGCGGTAGATACCAGCCATATAATAATTAGGCGGTAAAACCGACCATATAAAGACGGATAACAAAGCAAATAAAAGACACAGAAGATTTACGTGGTTCGGTCAAATTGACCTACGTCCACGGGCGAGGGAGGAGCAATATTTCTACTATGGGCACTTACAAAAGAGTTTAGAAAATATTCCTAAACTCAAATCAAGAGAGCCTAAAATATTTAACTGAATGGGCTAGATGACTCAAGAAGCT
>NW_020862167.1:0-69491 GCF_003713205.1 Coffea eugenioides | reverse complement strand
CGGGACTCACTACAAAACTCAAGCATGAATATAATCGATGGTTCTTAAAAGCTCAAACGGAGTATAATATATCCACCAGTCCAACATACCAAAGTACAAGTCCAATACTTCATCTAAATTTTCATACTAATAATTTAAGTACAATCCTTATGTTCGCAATTCAAATCATTCTTACAAAAGTATAATCCCCAAAATATCATGAGATTTACATTCACTTCAACCACAAGTACATCATACCATAAAGTTTCACAAATCTTTCAAAATAATCATTACATTCCACAAAGAAAATCAATCACAACCCAGATAAAGGATAATCCGCGGTACTCCAAATCCTTGTGCTTGAGTAACTATCCTTCTCGAGCCCTGCATAGAACTAAAATATTTTTGGGGGTGAGCTAAAACTCAATGAGGTTTCAAAAGGGAAAATCAAGTATTTATAAACCAGTGCGTAAGTGTTACTTTGGAAACACATGTAGAAGTAATACTTTTGTTGGCAACTTTATTATGAGTACAACTCATAAATCATTTAAAAACCACTAACGTACATTTGGAATGCATGACCACATAAATATATTTTCATGAATTTTAGTCAAACAAATAGTGGCTCGTCCGACTAGAAGAACATTACAAGGATTGCTTCGTCTCAGTGATTAATGCTCATGAGGAGTCTTACCCGAGAAATGTCAACTAGGAGAGCAATAACAGTATTAATAGTAAAGCAAACACAAAAGGATACAGTACTCGGTCCACTTCCCGTCCTTATAACTCCCATCGGTAACTTCTTCGGTTGACTGGCCATCACCTTATCCCTCCAGTGGTAATACTCGAGTATACCAAAATACAGTGCCTAGGGTTATCAACCTATCCGACCGAGTCCGCTTCTGGCTCAAATAGGTGATAACGAAAGGGAAAAGGCCTTGTTCAGCCATTGTGATAAAGTACGCATGGCCTACAGCATACGCAAATAACATATAAACAATGAAATATTGAACAGTTAAGCGATACAGCAACAGTTAGGTCGAGTGCGATAAAGTACACACTCGCCTAGAAATAAGTACTTTTCATTCAAGTGAACAAGATTCATCAAGTATTTGACCACTTAGGCATGAAAGAAGCACTCATCAAGTCACATCACGTATATATATATAAGCAATTATACAAACAGTGGTTATAAAAGTTCGAGAAGCAATTTTGTGCAAAACAGTTTGGAATCCCTCACCGTAATCCGGAGCAAAGCAAGAGCAAAAGCAGGAAATTAAAAGAGCTTCTCGGTGTCCTCTGAATCACCTGAGATTAATCACAATCACAAATTACCTAGATGCTCGATTAAGGCGAATAAAATATTTCGTATGATCTCTTTAAAGATACTTTTCTTTCCAGAGGGTAACTAAAATCAATTTAATTCAAACAAGTTTTCTTGCCGAACAAGTTTTCTAAGCCTTTTCTTTTTTTTAAAATTATTAAAATCTCATGTTTTTAACAATTTTTCCTCAAAACAACTAACCAGGAATAATTTTATGAAAAACTTAAAATTTAGAAGTGAATACGATTATTTCCTAAAAGTACTAAAACTAGTTTAAGCAAAGAAAAGAATTAACTAGTTAGCAAGGTTTTAAAAGTCCTGTCATTTAAATTTTAATATTAACGCGCTATTCTCAATCTCTATAACTTGATAGTAAGATAAAATAATTCCACAAAGCTTGATTTAAAGTTACTTGAATTCAAAAGACTAAAACGGACTTCACGATTCCAATTCATTGGCACATTGTCTTCCAAATTGCCATAATAGCTGAAACACAATTCGAATATAAATTTCACTAGGCTTCATCAATCTTTAGCCCTAGGTCTCAACAGCTTCAGTTCCAGACAAGATTCAACAAAGGAAGTTCAAGTTATTGAAACAATCCCAAATCACAAACCATGGACCTTCCAAATACATTTCAGCCAACCACTTGAACAAATTCACCAAAATTAAACTCTTGTAAAAATTTACTCAAATGGCCAAGAGCTTCATCAATCATTAGCTCTTGACATCAAACAATTACTTTCAATCACAATTCAACCAGGATTTCAATCCAAAACAAGAAGAAAAACCACAGCCAACTTGACCCCCAAATAATTCTAAAATTCAGATTTTCTTTCAATTTTTACTTAACAACATACAAAAGGTGATTAGCAAGCTACAAGTAAATCTTAAATATTCCATATGAAAATCTTAGTTAAAATTCAAAGGAAAACTAATTAAAGGCTCAACCTCTTCTTTCGGCCACAATTCAGCTTTCTTTTCTTTCTCTTTTTTTTTTATTAAACACGACTCATCTCAGCTTCATGCATGATCAAAATAATTAACTATCAATCAGCTTTGATCCAATCCAAGTGCGGACAACATAAAAAAATCATCATCCAACCAAAAATTTCATTCCAACCCACTCGGTTGACATGCATGCATCCAGATTTTGTTTTCCTTCAAATTTCTGGTTTACACACTGCTAATAAATCTCATGCAGGGCTTAATCATCCAGTATTTAGTTAGCTAAACACATAGCCGAGTGAGAAACAAACACTTTTCAGCAAATTTTATACTAAATTACCCATACAACTCCCAAAACAACTCCATCGGCTAAGCTGGAAAAATTGGTTTAGCAGTCCAACAACTTCTAATAAAAAAAAATTCCAGCCATGGCACCGAATTCCTGGCCATAAAGTTCACATGCAATACCAAATAAAGAGCTATCTATCAGATTGGGTCCAAAACTAAGCTCAGATCATCACCAATTAGCAAGTTAAAGCTGAAATTTCCAGCTCAAGCTCTCGGACTGTTCCAATTTCTTCAAAGTCAGATTTTCTTGTAACTTAGTTCATCATCCAACCGCACCATCCTCACATGCATGCCCTTTAACAACTTCATCAACCTATAAACATCTAGTCTAGGTCTAGAAATTACCTCAGTTTGGAGCTCAATACCCCCGGCTAGCTGCAAAGATATTTCCCTTCCCTCGGCTGTCCAGAAATTACAGTCCGCAACTTTTCCTCTCCCTTGCTCAAGCTTGCGACTAGAATGGAGGAAGTTTGATTCTCAGACTTCACCAGCTCACGGATGGAAGAAATGATAACAACAGGTCTCTCTCTCTCTCTCTCTTTTTTTAGCTTACGGACAGAAAGGAAAAGGAATGAAAGCTTGGCTCTCTCTTGCGCTCCACTCGCAACTCACGGTAGAAAAGAAAATGGAAGTGTGATATTGTGGTGAATTGGAAACGGTATAGAGTGAAGTGTGTGGTTAGTGGAATGTATATATTGAGGTATTGTGAGTGGGGTTGGGTCGGCAATAGAAATGGAAGGTGCTGGAATGAAAAGTGGGAATTGGAACCGACAGAAATTGGAAGTGTTTGAAGCTAAGTTTGTTCAAGAATTTTTTTCCATGGCTGCATGGTGAATTTGAATTGGGGAAGGGCCAATTTGGTCTATTCACATTTCATCCGAATTTCCACTTAAGCCCTCAATCCTAAACTAATTCCAGAATTTATCCCAGATGAAATTCGATAGCCTACTGGAGCACTAATCTTGCGAAAATTCAATTATTGAGACTTCATCATCCTAAAAATAATTATAAAGGTCCTAATCTAAAAATGATTTCGTCTTAATGCTAAAGTTCCCGTTAACACTTAACATTATTAACACTTAAAATTAGCTACTGAACTTCAAAGAATTAATATTAAAGCAATAACACACTTTACGTCAAGAAATATTAACTTAACTTGGCAAAAATTCAAATAACCCAATATTTTGCACAATTAATTTATTTGCAACTTTAAACTTATTTTTACATACTTATCTAAGAACCAACAATAATAAAATTTATTAAAAGTCAAAGATGCAAATGCGACAAGTATATATAACAATCAAAAGCACCATAAATAATTCAACTCGAATAAATTTGGTCATTAAAATAATAATTGTTTAAAGAATCAATTGTTTAGACTCATTTTCGAGAAATTCATGCAATTTGGGAAAACTTGAGTAATTCACATGCAAAAATACTTTTAAATGACCAATTTAAGAATATTTTGCAATAATTAAAATATGAGTCCTCACATCCTCTCCCCCTTAAGAGAATTTCGTCCTCGAAATTCATACCTTCAACTACCTCGGTCGACCCCAGAGTCTGTCGACCAATAGAGACATATGTTCCAGTTGGCACTTGTGGTCGGTTCCCTCCTTCAGTAGTTCGTTCAGAAGTAGTTCCATATCCTTGTCGATGATTATTCTCTCGTGGTTGCTTTCTTGGGCAGTTGCTAACTTGATGGTCTGCACTCCCACAACGCAAACACTTTCGCTCCTTCACCCAGCAGTTATTTTCGGTGTGGTTTCCTTTTCCACAGTATCCACAGATTGGTTGAAAATTCATGGCTTGACTTCCCTGTGGCGTCATCCTTGATTGACCCCTTTTAATCTGAGTTCCTTGTGACGGAGTTCCTTCTAATTGCTGCATCTGAGAAGAAGATGGAAGTGGTAGTCTCACCCCACCAGCTCCTTTTCCAACTTTTGGTGGTGGTACAGTGTTTCTAGATGCCTCAGGGTGACTACTACTAGGTGCATCTCTTTTCCGTACTTGAAAAACTCTCAATTTGGCTTTTGAAATCTGAACCCTTTGGGCTTTCTCAAGGGCATCACTAAACGTTTCAATTTGGGCCGCTGCGAGGCCATCTTGAATTTCTAGATTGAGGCCCTGAATAAACCGCCTTATTCTCTTTCGCTCTGTAATTACCAATTCCGGGGCAAACCTAGACAGCTTCGTGAACTCAGTTTCATATTCTGCCACACTTGAAGTTCCTTGGCGAAGTTTTATAAAATCATCCTCTCTTTTTTCTTGGACTAGTGGTGGAAGGAATTTTTCATTAAATTCTAGGACAAAATTCATCCAAGTTCTCGGAGTTTGTTCCCTTTCCCACTTATTTCTTATAACATTCCACCATGCTCGAGCCGGTCCTTCAAGTTGGAACACAGCAAAGTTTACTTCTCTCTCCTCGGAATAATCTAGTGCATCAAATATATTCCTTATATTCTCCAACCAATTTTCAGCTATATCGGGGTCAGGACCCCCAGAAAATTTAGGAGGGGAAAACTTTTGAAATCTCTCTAAAGCCCTATCCTCCCCTATTTCTTGGTTTCCAAGTTGGTTCAGTTGTCCAATTCCCTGACCTTGTTGGGGTACCAATCGCTCTAGTATGTCTGTCATGCGAGTCAAAACTAACCCAATTTGGTTTTCTTCCCCAACCCTAGGTTCAGCGTTTCGGTCGGCGGTAGATTCTTTATTTCCTCCTTGATTTTGAGGTCATCTGGGTTGACGCCCACGTCGTCGTCTCCCAGCTTCCATTCTCACAACTAATCTATACATGTATGTGTAAATGGCTCACTAAACCAAAATTAACTATGCACACGTGTATTTAACAATTTTCAAAATGAGCAATAAAACTATATCCACAGATAACAATTTCACAAATAACACATTCACGGTTAACATAGAATTTAAACTAGTCTCAATTAAGTTGTATGCCATTACAAAATTAGAGCTAATCAGGTCATAATACAAGTTGAAATCAAAGGCCATTCATCCAAAGTTTTAAAAGAAATCTTTAGCGAGCCAACCAATATCTAAAGTACATTCATCTCCAAGAATAACCAACCTTGGGATTTCTAGTTAAAGCCTCAAGTACCATTTTCAAACTCAGGGAATATGTACAACTGGCTCACTTAAGCGTCAAGTGGAAACCAAGTCAATTCGCACTAGGACTGGCCATCTCCAAATGCAAATCAACTCAATCCCCACTATTCCTCAAAGAAAATTTTTGCAAGAGGTCTCACTCAAGCAATCGATCCAAGATTCACATTCACTTTTATACGTATACTTATGAAGATTACAAGCCTAGAGGATACCTCGAAACTTACGATTTACCTAGTCAAATTCGATCATATAGATATCACTAGTACCAATGTTCAAGAAACTCAACTATCACTTTTCAAATCAAGCTCACACAATTCTCTTCAGTTTTCCTATAATATAAGAAACCCTAATGTGCAAACCCACCTAAAAACAAACACTTCAATATTACTCAATCAATCATCAAGTACTAAGATCACATTCCACTTGCTAGACAATCAAACTCCACAGTCCGGCATCCTATACTTAAAGCCTAGGATACACTACAAATATCTAGAGCCTAAGCTCTAATACCACCTGTGACGACCCCACTTCCCCCTAAGGCGAACCAAAGGGTTTGGCGGGCCGCCTGCCCAGCTCTCACCGGGACTCACTACAAAACTCAAGCATGAATATAATCGATGGTTCTTAAAAGCTCAAACGGAGTATAATATATCCACCAGTCCAACATACCAAAGTACAAGTCCAATACTTCACCTAAATTTTCATACTAATAACTTAAGTACAATCCTTATGTTCGCAATTCAAATCATTCTTACAAAAGTATAATCCCCAAAATATCATGAGATTTACATTCACTTCAACCACAAGTACATCATACCATAAAGTTTCACAAATATTTCAAAATAATCATTACATTCCACAAAGAAAATCAATCACAACCCAGATAAAGGATAATCCGCGGTACTCCAAATCCTTGTGCTTGAGTAACTATCCTTCTTGAGCCCTGCATAGAACTAAAATGTTTTTGGGGGTGAGCTAAAGCTCAATGAGGTTTCAAAAAGGAAAATCAAGTATTTATAAACCAGTGCGTAAGTGTTACTTTGGAAACACATGTAAAAGTAATACTTTTGTTGGCAACTTATTATGAGTACAACTTATAAATCATTTAAAAACCACTAACGTACATTTGGAATGCATGACCACATAAATATATTTTCATGAATTTTAGTCAAACAAATAGTGGCTCGTCCGACTAGAAGAACATTACAAGGATTGCTTCGTCTCAGAGATTAATGCTCATGAGGAGTCTTACCCGAGAAATGTCAACTAGGAGAGCAATAACAGTATTAATAGTAAAGCAAACACAAAAGGATACAGTACTCGGTCCACTTCCCGTCCTTATAACTCCCATCGGTAACTCCTTCGGTTGACTGGCCATCACCTTATCCCTCCAGTGGTAATACTCGAGTATACCAAAATACAGTGCCCAGGGTTATCAACCTATCCGACTGAGTCCGCTTCTGGCTCGAATAGGTGATAACGAAGGGGAAAAGGCCTTGTTCAGCCAATGTGATAAAGTACACATGGCCTACAGCATACGCAAATAACATATAAACAATGATGTAGACACCAAATTTTTAATTTATTTCATTTTTACTTTTATTGATAATATCAGCTATTTTATTTTATTTTATTTTATTATTTCTTTATTATTTTTTTATTTATTTAGCTTTATTTTTTTTTATTTTTCAGAAAAAGAAAATGCCCACAAAAAATTGTTTTAATCATTTTTGAGTTTCAATTTGAAGAAGAGGAAAAATGTAATTGATATTTTTGAAAGTTTTAGTTTGTTTTTAATTTGTTTATAATTTGGTTTATTTATTCAAATTGATTTTGGGAAAAATGAAAATGAAAAATGAAAAAAAAGGAAAAGAAAATATGTGAATATGTGTAGGCTTTGCATGCGGGACAAGTGTCCCTTTTATATTTTGACAACACATCACTTAGGGGAGAGATCTGGACACTTGTAGGATAGGATTTGTTTTTGGAAAAAGAAGAAAAAGAGCCACGGGAAAAGAAAAAGGCAACGGGGGCTAAGGAGTGAAAAAAAGGGATATGTGGGCGGTGGCTGAGGGAGTGGCGGCCAAAAGAAAAAGAGACCGAAAGGGAAACCTGAAAAACCTGGGGAGTGACGGCTAGGTTTTAGAAAAGCAGCAAAGGAAAAGAAAAACTGGGAGAGGGATGGAGAGGAGATAGCTACAGCTGATGGCTGCTGGGTAGAGAGAAAACAAGGAAGGCTAGAGAAAGGGACGGCGGGAGAGGATTTGGCTGACGGATAAGCAAAAAAGGTCTGAGAGCTGGAGAGGAAGAAAGGAAAAGGGGCTGATGACGGCTGAGTGAGAGTAAGGGGGAACCTGTTGGCGGCTGAGTAAAAGAAAGGCTGAGGGAGAGTGAAAGAGAGAAAACCAGAGGAGAGGGAGAGCTTCGGGTGAGGTAAAAATGACAGAGAGAAGGTGGAGGTTGCAAGAAAGAGAGAGAGAGAGGCTCGTTGGCGGCTGTGGGTAGTGAAAAAAGAGAAGGCTACGGGGGTTTCTGGAAAAAAAATGGGCGGCGGAGTTTGAGAGAAACCAAGAGAGCCGAGGGTTTGGATAGAAAGGGAGAGTTTTTGCAGAGAGCAGAAGGAAAACTTCAGCAAGGAAGCAGTGAAAGATCTGGACAAGGCCTGAGTAGGAGAAAGGAGATCGCAAAGAAGGTTGCACAAAGGGGACTGGATCATCATCACCATCCTTCACTGGTGGTCTTCAAAGAACTGGCAGAACCAGCCGAGCCTTTTCTTGTCATCCCACGACTCATTTTGCGATTCAGGGAACCTTGGAAAACCTGGTAGAAGGCTTTGGCAGAGTAGGGGAGAATCTGGTAGCAGGGAGTCTGAGGGGATGAATGGAGGAGCAGCGGATAGGAGCAAAAGAAAGTAAGGGATGACGGCAAGAGAGAAAAGCTAAGGACAAGACAGCGGAGGAAAAACCAGAGAGAGAAAACAGAGAGTTGGGGGTTTTTCGGGCAGCAGAGATAGCCGAGAGGGGAGTGGGCTGAGCAAGAGGGTTCCTGGTGAGTAAACGAGAAGAGCAGAGGAAAATCCTGGGATTGACGGGTTGGAGATAACAAAAAGACTAAGCAAGAAATGGTAGCAGTAGCAGCATCGCCACCGCCTTCCTCCTTGCTGCCACCCCCGAGACCATCTAGCCGGAACCTCCGCTGCTCAAGCAGGAGCACTGTAAGTTGTCCAATTTCTTTAAAATTTCAGTTCTGAACAAGCTCTCGGAACAGGCTGCCGTGACTATGTTTTGTTGCGAATTTTCTGTTATTTGTTCATGATTTTGAATATGCGTGTTTTGTGGGTCGATTGGACTGAATTTCTCAGGTTTTCTGACAATTTGGGTGCTGGTTATAGCGTCAATTGAGCCGAGAATCTGTGATTTTTGTTATGCCCATTAGTTATTTGGTGACATGGTCAAACGAAGGTTTTGAGTCAGAAGAAGAAAGCTTCGATTCTGATTTGCATGTTTTGTCCTAGAAATTTTGTTTACCAGATTCGAGGTAGTTGATGTTCTTGCTAGAAGGTTTGTTTCTTATTAAAATGGCATGCCATGGTTGTATGGATGTTCTTGTATTGATTGTGCAACAAATCAGAGTGATAACATAGCTAAAAATTTGCGAGAATTCTCAAGGCATTAGAAGTTGCAGACAGTTCTTTCCCGCTGCTTGTGTCCTCCCTGCTTTGCACATTCTTGTCTTGGGGGGCTGAAATGGGGTAGTTTAATTCTCTCTCTGATGTTAGTTGCTGGGCAGTTCATGCTAGACGGATACGTAGGAAATTTTGTTGTTTGATTCAAGTTGGGTTTGACTGAAATAGCTAACTTGCGGTTTGAACATGCAATTTGATAAGCTACCATAGTGAGCAAAGAAAAGTTGCAGAAGGTTATGTAAATGTTTGCATGCTCTTTTGTCCGACTTTTTGTGTTTGAATCTGAAGTTTATATTGCAAAGTGAAGGATTAGAAGGTGGTCTTGCTGTTTTAAGTTCGAATCTTGTTAGAAAGCTGCGGAAAGTTTGCAAATGTGAATTGCAGCAGAGATGTTTAGCTGGAAAATTTGCAGAAGCATAAGCTTCGTAACATTGCATGAACTTGCATGAAAACTTTCGACAACTACATTCTGGCCCCTTAAGTCTCCCCTTGTTCCACTATGACCCAACCAATTGAATAATTTCCTCAATTTGGTTCTTGGCAGCTTTAATCTTACAACTTTTCATTGTTTGTTTGCTTCAATTAACTACCATGCTTTGTTTAAATTGCACTTAATTCATGATTTTAAGGGCTTTATGATCAAGTGAATTTGTGTTTGCATATTTTCTTTAATTTTCTCAAATTAAATTGGTGCCTTGACCTTTTCTTTGTTTTTGGAGGGTAAATAAGTAATTTCACTCCATTAGAGCTCCGACTCAAGAGAGGTACACCTTACCCTTTATTTTTGACTTTATTTGGCCTATGTGCGTATATGTGCCTTATGTGTGCAATTGCATGACTTTAAGTGTTTCATTTCATTTTCACTTTATTTATCTCTTTAGTTCTTTAATTTCGCTTTAATTTTAGTTCAATTTTTGATCATTTGGGAAGGCACTTGAATGCCACAATTGTAATAGTTAGATTTATTTTAACTATTTATTTCATTCCATTTCCCCTTTTAGATTGTAGTAGGCCTTCCCCTCTAAAAATGTAATAGTTAGGGCCTTAATTGTCTTATGTGTTTTGCATGCTTAGGTGCTATGTGTTACCGCTTTCTTAGGTTTTGGCATCTAGATATGCATGCTTATGTGTTATGTGAATTACGTGCTCCCATGTCTACTTGCTTTAATTATGCCCATTACTTATATATGTGTATGACGGATGCCAATGCACGTGACCGTGGCTAATCCAATGCTAGTCATGGTTGTCCCTTCGAGCTCTTACAAGTCCAATGCTTGTGAGAGAGCGTAAATGTGGGTTAGTCCAATGCTAGACCCTTAAGAGCCCTTTTGAGCGTTAGATCATGTTCGTATGACTACATTACATTCTCATGCATATTTTTTTTACTTTTTAGGGTCTTTTATCATCTTTTGCATGACATCCCCCCTTATACATATATCCCTTCTCCCATATTTTCCCTTATATGTATATTACTTGCCCCTTTGTATGAAACATGACATTAGACTTGCATTTCATATAAGCATTAGAACTAGGTTAGTTCATTTGCTTGATTAGATTAGGGAATAACCCCTCGAATATGGGATATGGACGAGTTTGGCCTTCCTAGCCTTAGCACGTTCGTATTCCCTCTATTAAAAGGGAAAATTGAGTCACGAACATTAGTCCCCCGTACTCGACATGATGCACTCCTTTAAGACATGTATATTTCTATAATTATTTTATCCCTTTTCTTTTCTTGGAGTCTCATATTTTTGCATTATTCGTGACTTCTCCAAAGGGTTATTATTGGGCATCACAATTAATGTGATTGGCACCATTCAAGTTTTGACGAGAAATTTTGCCCCCCGATGTCCCCCTAGGTCTAGGGTTTGCATTCATATAGTACATCCGAATGTGATAAATCTTTTGGCTAAAATAAGAAAATCTTTGACTAAATCGCGCAACCAGCTTTGGCTAGGTTGAGAGGGTGCCTTGGACCTCGTCCTTGCCTTCCCTCTCATCAAATGTGACTCCCGAACACTTTCTCTGATTTTTGTAGACTTAGGAGTCGTTTAAAAGGGTTTTCTATAATTTTGCTCAAAAATTTATTTTTTAGGTGACTTGGTACACCTTAACTCAATACCAAGTGGCGACTCCATTTTTTATTCAAAACCCTTTTAAACTATTATTTTGGGTCGAATCGTCGCATTTTCGAGTCCTATTTAGACCCATGTTTTTCTTCATTTCCTTTGTAAATTAAAATTCATTTGTCAAATCAAAAAATTCACTTTTTTAAACCAATTTATTTATTTATTTTTCTTACAAAAAATGGGGCGCGACAGCTGGCGACTCCACTGGGGACTTAGAGAGTCCGAGCATTTGATTTAGTTGATTCTTTTCTTCTTTTAACCTTCTTATATATTACATTTGGATGCTTAGGATTGCATTTTTTCCTTTTTTTAGGATTTTTACATTTCGCGCGTATCAACTCACTTCCTCACACATTCGCCTACGATTGTTTTGATGGATGGATGGTTTATTTATGTGATTCGGCGCTTTGCATTGCATTTGGGTGGGGGATATTACCCTAGAGCCTTGCGTTGGTTCTTGATCCCTCCCCTCCAAACGAGCACTAGCATACGTGCATACGCTTTAATTTTTCACCCCTCATTTATTTTTCTTTTAGTGGCTTGTCACGCCACTCCACCCTATTAGGATTTTAGGCGACTCACTTGGACTTGTGATCGCGACACGATGTGTGCGTAGCATGATCCGAGGGGTCACTCAATCTTCCATTTTAAGCTTTGGGTTCATAGCCTTTAGCTTTTAGTCGAAGGTTGAGGATTTTTGATAGATTCACTCATGACATGTAGCCGTGACACGATGTGTGCGTAGCAATGTCTGGGGAATCGCTCGAGCCACCGACAAAGAACCTTGGGATTGATGACCCTTGGTTTCCAAGTCTGAAGGCTTGGAGACTTAAAACCTATCGAGTCTGGATGCATTAGTGAGCCAATACCTCATGCATCCATGATAGCTTGCCTAGGGTAGAGTCTGCCTTGCCTTATTAGGGACACTATTCACGAGGGGAGGGATCCAACCCCTTTTTCCCTTTTATTGCTTTATTTCTTTGTATTGATTTTATTGCTTTATCTCGTTGCTACAATGTGTATTTATCTGGCTGAACTAACTTTTCTTGGTTTTGTCCCCATTGCATTCACAAACCCTAGCAAATAATAGGTCTGGCATGACTTTCTTTTAGAACCTACCCTTGAAAATGGACTATTGCACGTTTAAAGATTTTGGATTAATAATTGCATATCATCCTAAACCTATCCTGGCGTATAAACCGTTTTAGGTCATGATTTCATTTAAATTATATGTTTTATCGTTTTAATAAACTGGCATCATGCATGAGCCGTAGAGGGAATGCCATTTAGGGGATCCCACGTTAGGAATAACCGCCTTATGTCTCGGATACTTAATCCAAAGAGACTTGCATGTTTATATTCTTTGTACCATCCAAAAGGGTTAGTGCACAAGGTAAGGTAAAATTCGATCTTTTCAAAGACGGCAAAGCGATTTTTGTACATTAGAATATGGGCATCTAACAATCATCTTTTGGCCATTTTAAGCAAAATTGTAAAAATTCCCTTGCATAAAGGACATTAATTTGAAGAAATTCACAAATAATTCCTCACTATTGAGATGATAAATAAATTGAGGCCAAAATTTGATTTTAGAAGGCTCATAGACTAATGCATCGTAATAAATTTTTGAAACTACCAATGGATAGAGTGATTTTTAAATAAGTTGTCAATTCCATTCAAACCATTGGACCATTTCATCCAGTCCATTTTATCAATTTGTTCCTTTTTAGGGCAATCTAGGGATTCAATGCATAGGGATTCAATGCAGCAGTGACACGTGTAACAGATACGCAGCATGGAAATGAAAATACTTCAATTAATTTCATCCTTGAACAATATGCGTACAAATTCGAAATCTGCTTCAGTGTAGTTAATCCAGACACGTGGCAGGGACCTACACGCTAATTCTAGAGTGATCGGACTTACGACTCCGTAATTGCGTAATTGGCTCGTTACGAGAGCCCTGACCCTACTATTAATCCTGCTGGGATCCACGTCCTTCAAGGACCCCTTGGTCCTGATCAGGAGCCGCGCCCACATCTTGTCCAGACGCAGCCTCTTGCGGAGGTTGTAATTTGCCCGAATTGACACCGACCAAGTGGTCGGGCTTGCCTGGAACGTGGTGAAGTGAAGGGGATCCTTCTGGAACTCCTAGGAGTAGCTTCCGTGCCGCATCAAGGCTGAGAACGTGGTGTCCCTCATTGCATCCACTGCTGTGCAGGATGCAGCACCCATAGGCGAACTTAACTCTTCTTGTTCGCCTCTTCTTCTTGGACAGGTGGCGGCTGATCTTGATGTCTGGGGGAGAATATGTGCTCTTCGATGAAGGAGAATGCCGCATTTTGGTAAATGGGGCTGAATCATCATGATGAGATACGGTGCATTTAAATAGCAGTTGGAATGAGGATTGCCGAATACGCTTCTGATACTTGCATTTTTTCTTCATTGATGATCACTATGGTTGGGCCTAGTGGAATCTATTTATTGGGCCTGGTGCGAGGCCCACTAGAAATTAAACGGCCCACTGGATCAAGAAATTGAGAACATTTGGATCATATGCTCTGATATTATTGATTGGGCCTGGTGCGAGGCCCACTAGGAACTAATTGGCCCAGTTGTCCTCTGACTGAGCTGTTGAATCCAACGCTTGTTCCATATATTGGAACATTATTCATGAGATAGTATTTATTGGGCCTGGTGCGAGGCCCACTGGGAATTAGACGGCCCACTGGATCAGGAAACGGATAACATTTGGACCATATGGTCGGATATTATTGTCTGGGCCTGGTGCGAGGCCCAGTTAGCAATTGAACGACCCATCTGATCAAGAAATGCTGAATATGTTGGGCCACTTACACGAATGGCCCACAACGTGATAACCCTAATTTTATTACTTTATCTTTCCCGGCAAGCGCAGCGGCACACAGATACTTCCTCGGACCTTGAGGTCCGAATGATCTAGAATTGATAACATTATCCCCTAATAATTCACATTCTGAAAGAATTGTCCGACATGCAACATAATTTGTATTCTGATGGAGGATCCATGACGGAGGGAATGAAGAAGGTGAACTACCTTCGAAGTACAATTCTTGCATCATATGCCCAAATTAACTCAGGATCTGGAAGATCTTGGTATTTCCATTGAATATTGGTCTTACTTCTTGATTTTGATCAAGATGAGATGATTGGGAGGTAATGGTCCTGTGTTTTCTGGTGAGAAACAATGGATCCAGTCGAAGAGAAGACGATGGTAAACAGTCACCAGCTCTCCCCAGATGACGTCACCCAACCCAATAGAATGACGTCACTCAACCCATTGCAAAGTATCCCTAGTATTGGGTAGAATGGGTTGAGTGCCACGTAGGATAGTGGGTATGCGTGTCCTCTTGTCATTCGTCCGAGCGTCTTATAATATTACAAAGACGCTCGGGGCGGACACGTGGACGGCGGATGGAGGGGCCACGTCACCCCCCAAGGGATAAACGGACGGTTGAGATCAGCTCAACCCAATGGCATTTCGGTAAATACGAGCTCAACCCAATTGCATTTTGGTCATTTGGTTGCACGGCCCGCCTGGCGGGCCCCCACCTGTCCCCCCACGTGCCGACAGGAACGTGGACCGCTGTACTTTTCTGCCACGTGGCCGAAGGCCACTGGCCACTCGCGAGAGGAGGGCCCCGCAATGATGTACAGTGGCACTTGGTCGACCTGCCAACAGTGCCCGGATGCACTGTTGCAATTCGAATTCGAAATTGAATTTCGAATTTTCCCCCCAGGGGAAATTCAAATTTCCCAGCATTCCCGCCCGTGTCGGGATGGCCGACACGTGTCCCCGCCTGGTGTGCCCCACACGCGACACGTGGCAGAGGGTGGGGACGTTAAGTAGGGAGCATTCCTTGCTCGGTACGTCCATTCCAGTGAAATTGATCGATACGGTGCGTTTCGAAGAGGAGAAATAAAATGGCCAACATGAGGGACATGGCAGGATTCTTCAGGGTCGTGAGGGACTGCCAGCTGGGCCCAAAATCCTCAAGAAACACGGGTGGTAATACTCGAGTATACCGATTAGTCGAGGAGATATCACTCCACTCGACAAAACAAGAGACCCAGGGTTCGTTACCTAATCGACCAAACCTTTGCCGGCTCGACTTAAGTAACTCGCCGCAGGGTTTCTGGAATTCCAGGAAGTGCGCACATCATAAACAAGTATATCAAGTCAATTGCAACAATAAACAAGTATATCACGTAAGGGCAAGTGCGATAAAGTACACTCTTGCCCCAACAATTCACGTATATAACATGTAATCATATTGGTCACGTATCAAGTTCAAGTATCAAGTTCAATTCGGTATTTGAAAGCACTCACCAAAAGATATAGTGCCTTTACTGGTCACTTTCAGGTTATACTCCGGGTTCGGAGTCCAAATCTGCGATAAAACTCAGTTTGAGAACTTTGAAACATGACTAAGATTCGAAACTTAGACGTTTCGTTCAATAAAAATCAAGAAATTGGAATTCACTTGGAGAGTAGTCGTGAAACACTTGCTCGCTTTTTAAACGATAAAACTTTGTAACATTTATACTTGAAAATGCCATGCGAGTCGAAAGTACAAGGAAAACATACTCCGAGCAATCATTATTTCATTTCTCAAGGGTACAAGTTCGGCCAAGTCCTTACTTATATACCTCGAAACAAGAAGACTCAAGTACCCTAGATGGTTCAAGTGATATTCATATCAACTCTACCCAAGTCGCAAGTGTATTTCTATAGTCCTCGAGCGTAAATTTGGGCAGCATGCCCTTTGTGTTTACCTAATTTTCCAGCCATTTATGGCTTCATTATTTTTCCTCAGCCAATCCCAAAGTCATACATATCATAGATTCAAGTAAATAGCCGTTCCATAGGCTCATAACAACATAAGAACAAAAATCAAAGTGATAACAAGTGCGGAAATGTAACCTAGCAAAAGACAGATTTGACGTGTGGTTGCGGAAATAACACATCCGAAGCTACGCTTATCAGATTGAGGCACAACTTATACCGTTTCGAAGCTAAGACACAGGGCTACAATGTTCATGAAGATCACTTAGTCCAGTTTCCAATGCAACCTAGTCAAATCCTCAATTTACAGAACCAAAATCTAACTAGTCGGCTATTTAACCGCACTGCACTGGAATGGTCATATCTCAGGTTACCAAGGTCCGATTAAGGTGTTCTTGGAGGCGTTTAAAAGCTAAGTCAGAATACTAAAACTTTCATGTTTTGGAAAAAAGCTAAATCAGTACGGATCCTAGTGAATAAATGTGATAAACTGGATAAACTGACCAAACGGACTACTGGGAAAAACCTTAAAACAGTGAGGGTATTTTGGTCTTTTCATGGGCTACGTTGCTCCGATTGAGCTGAAATTTTGTAGGAACCTATAAAATACCATTCTATAAACTTTCATGTTTTAGGCCAAGCCTAATTTGGCCTCTAACTATGAGTATTAAAATCGGACAGAATGTAATCCTGAAATTCCAGAAATCTGGAATTTTTGAAATCTCAAGTCAATCCTTCCATTTTCTTGCTTCCAATTCTACCAAAGCCCCTTATCTACTCTTATATACAACATATACTAAATATAAAACAAGGTTAGGCAGAAATTAATCAAACCCTAGCTTGCATATCTCATCCAAGAATCATCACAACAACTTGCTTATCTTGTAATCAAGCTAAAACATGATCTAAATAACATCTTAAACCAAAATTTAAAGGAGCAAGGATCATGATCAGATTTTTATACCTCAAGAACAAGGCTTGGAAGAGTGATACTCCACTTCCTTTAGAAATTTCTTGGTTCCACAAGCTTCCCAACTCACAACCCACACTTTAATCGGTTTGGAATTTCAATTTCTTACTTGAATGATCCAACTCAAGAAGAAGGAATTTGTTTTCTTTCTCTCTTTCTCTCCTCTCCTTGTTCGGCTATGGGGCAGAAATAATGAAGGGAAAAGGAACAAAATTTAGGGATAAGAAGGATGACCATGTCTTGGTCAAGAAACTCTTAGGTGGCGACACTTGGAGCCACCACCACCTTTCATTTTTCTCTTTCTTTTCCTTGCTATTTTTAGTCCACATTTTCGGTCAAGCTAGCTGGCAATGAGGGGGGATATTTTGCTCAAGTATTAATGCTCATGTGATAAGAAAGTGGTGGTCAAGTGGTGCGTTCAATCGGTAGTGCAAGGTACCCGTCGGTTCGCGCCGTTTTTCTTCAAAACACACGTACTAGGGTTTTTACTTTCCATTCACTAACCTTATATCATTGCTCCTAATCACATATTATTTATTACTTAAAAGTCATTTTTAATCACCAAATTCGGTCCTTGCTCCGTACCGAAAATTCATCCGGCGAAAAATCGCGAAAACCCTAATTTGCTCCAATTTTGAAACCGAAAAGTGAAACCCTACTTTCTAGATTCATTTGCACTTATTATGGAATGACTGGGTGGTAGGGCTTTAATAAATGAATAATTTTCAAATAAAATGAAATTTTTAAGAAAAACGTGAGGGATTTTACAATTCTAGTGATTAAAATTAGGGTTTCAATTAAAATATGAGAGATTTAAGAAAACCGGTTAGTCACAAGTAACTAGGGTTTTTGATTAAAATATTAGGGTTTCTAATCTTTTAAAACAAAATAAGGTTTTAAATCAAACCCAAAGAAATACACTTTAGTATCTTCTTTACAAACAACCTCCTAATATTCAGGGTGTCACAGATTTTTAAAACGATTTCTTCTGAGAAATTGTAGTTTTATGAATTTAGTTTTCAATGCCACCAACCAAGCTCAATTCCAAGTTGAATTGAGTGAGTTGTTGCCAAAGTTCGAAACTGACTCAGGGATTGAAAACCCTCTTTTTGGCTAGTTGATGCCTTAACCTTGATTGGGACTTGTTGTTTCGAAATTTTGGTGTTAATCACCTACCAAATACATTTTGGATGTTTCTTAGACATTGTCTACATAAATGAACCATATTTGAGATGTTTTCATTAGCCGAATATTTAGAAAAGGAAAATTTACATACCAGGCAGATTTGCCTTGGAAACTTGTGGGACTTTAATGATTTTGTTAACTGACTTCCCGTATGTATTGATAAGAGTTTATTTTACGTATTTTTAAGTGCATTTTATTAGTTAATTTTGAGTTGATTATTTAGTTTTATAAATAAAATAAAGAGGTTTTTGGTAAAATTATATATTTTTGGTAAAAGTGGATAATATTGCATTTCTATTGATTTTAATGGTAAAAACTTCATTTTTATGCAGGAATGATGATTCAATCACCAAAGGATGTCAAATGAGGTAAAAAATAGAGATTTGGTGATGAATTCAAGTGGCAACAAGAAGAATGAAGTGAAAAACGTTCAAGTGAGGAAATGCAATACAAGTCAGTTTTGACACTCTTCAGTATTTTGACCATATCTGGAGCTACACTTATCGGATTGAGGTGATCTTTATACCATTTTAAAGCTAAGAAAGAGACCTACAATTCGTATGAAGACATCGAAATCCATTTCTGCCATCTTCATGGGCAAAACGTTGGAATACAGAAGCTGCATTCTGTGGTCGGAAGTTAAAACAGAGGTTTGAACAGGTGACAGTATTTCGATCATATCTCAGGCTACAAAGCTCCGATTTGGATGATTCTTGAAGCATTGGAAAGATAACTCAAAGGGCTACAACTTTTGTGTTTTGTACAAAAGCTAGTTTGGCCTTTATCATGGAGAAAATTGCAGTTGAAATAAGGCCAGAGTGAAAACGCGAGTAGACAAAACGCGAGTTTATGCCGCGTTTTGTGTAGGCGCGTTTTATAGCCGAAATTCTGCAATTTGACTCAGCCAATTCTCTTGTGTTCATACCACTTTCCAGCTATAAGATGCAAGGGAATTCGGTGCACATGCTTCAGAAGACAAAAGGGCAAGAAAAGTGGCTTATTTTCAAGTCAAAAATATTGGTTTTTGACTATGCTAACAAAGTGGAGATTTGGGAATCAAAGGATAGAATTTGACTTGGAAAAAAATGGAGCTTTTGAGTAGTTTTTATGCAGAGACATTGAGAGGGGTCTGGAGAGGGGAGAGATAGCAAGTATTCTTACTAAAAAACATAGTCTCTCTAGCTAGGTACTTGCAAGGGGCAATTGAGGTTTCATCTTGTAATCATCTAAGTTCAAGACAAAGGAGATTTTTGGAAGGCTTTACCATATCTTGGCTAAGACTTTCTTTACTCTGTTTGTATTTGTAATTCCTGATGATTTACATTAATGAAGTTATGAGTGTTTCATCATTCATGAGTAGCTAATTTCCTTTATCTAGGGAGTAGATGAAACTTATGGCCAAATGATATGAAGTGATTGTGATTTATGCTTGTTATGTCTTGTATTAACTTATCTACTTGTGTATGTTGGATTACTTGTTGTTGCTTGATCACCAATAGCAGGTTTATAGTTGTTTTTACTCATTGAGAAATGGTAAAAATAATGGAATGACATAAGTAGAGCTTGAGTAGTATATTCATGAGAATAGAAATACATTCAAGTGGATAAAATCTATATTTCAGGTATGCACAAAACAGATTTAGTATTTTCCAAGAGATTAGGAAAAACTAATCTGTTTTAACCCATTATTATCATGAGAATGTGATTTTGGTATTGTTGGAAATGAATCCTTGGTTAAACAAGAGTAGTAACAAGTGTTAAATTCATTCGTTTTAGATCTTTTGTGTTATATGTGGAATCTACATCCCTAGATCTTAATATTTAGTGAATTCTACTCCTATTGTGAAATTGCATTTATCTATTTAAGAATTTTTGTAGTTGAATTAAAATCTGAAGTTTCTGTTCAAATTAATTGTAAGTCTAAATAATAGAGTAAATTAGTATCTAATAATTGTTTTAATTGCTCCTCGTGGGATCGACCCGATACACATCTTGTACTACAATTGCGACCTGTATACTTGCAGTCCAACGGGTGTAAATTCGGAATTAAACTTGCATTGATAGTAAAGAAATCCCGTCAAGTTTTTGGCGCCGTTGCCGGGGTGCGGCAATATTAGAGCCTAATCATCTTTATTAATTTAGACAGCTTTATTTTTTAGATTATATTTAATCTTATATTGTAATCAATTTTTTACCATTGAAGTTGCATAATATCCCTTATTTCTGTTTGTAGTGTATGCACCGGGAGTCTCGAGAAGTCGCACCTTTCAATCCAGAAATTGAGAGGACACTACGTAGACAAAGGAGGCACACACAACAGCAAGAGGAACAAGAGATTTGGCAACCGATAGAGGAAATTTTGATAGAACTACCATTTGAAGAAGAAATGGCTGAAAATGAAGCAAATAGGCGAGTTCTACGAGATTTTGCTCTACCGGGAACACAAGGATCTCAAACAAGCATAGTAAGGCTTACGGTAAATGCTAACAACTTTGAGATTAAGCCATCACTTATCCAAATGGTTCAACAATCTCAATTTGGAGGTAATGCTGTAGAAGATCCTAATACACACTTAGCTACATTCTTGGAAATTTGTGATACAATTAAAATGAATGGAGTTAGTGATGATGCTATAAGGTTAAGATTGTTCCCATTTTCATTGAGAGATAAGGCCAAACTTTGGCTACACTCTCATGCTCCTAATACTTTCACCGGATGGGATGATTTATCAAGAGCATTCTTGAATAAGTATTTTCCACCAGGTAAGACTGCTAAGCTAAGAATGGATATCACTGGTTTTAGTCAAATGGAAGGAGAATCATTATATGAAGCATGGGAAAGGTTTAGAGATTTGTTACAGAAATGTCCACACCATGGACTACCCGAATGGCTGATTATACAAACCTTTTCTAATGGTTTATCTTTCTCCACTAAAACTATTATTGATGCAGCCGCAGGTGGAGCTTTAATGGGTAAATCACCCCAAGAAGCTCAGAATTTGATAGAAGAAATGGCCGCAAATAACTACCAATGGGCCAATGAAAGAGGTAATACGAGACGTCACGCAGGTATGATCGAAATGGACACTCTCAATATGTTGAGTGCCCAAATGAATAACGTGATGAAGTTATTGAGTAGACAAGGTGGAGTTAGCCCAAGTTCATCTAATGCTCACGTAGCTTGTTGCTCTTTCTGTGGAGGTGAACATGATATTAATGAGTGTGTTGATTCTGAGCAGGTACAATTTGTCAATAATTACAACCGAAATGCTCCAAATAATCCCTACTCGAATACTTACAATCCGGGGTGGAGAAATCATCCAAACTTTGGATGGAAAGATCAAGGCAATCAACAAAGGCCAACCAATCCGCCGGGATTTCAACCAAGGCAACCACAAGCTGAAACTAAACTGGGTTGGGAGATTGCAGTGGAAAAACTTGCTAAGGTTACCTCGGACAGATTTGAACGAGTAGAAGGGAGACTGGATCAACTCACTACAATGTATAGGAATGTAGAGGTCCAAATTGGTCAAATTGCTAGTTCTTTGAATAATCGAAATCAAGGAGAATTACCTAGCAAAACAGAGGTCAATCCTAAGGAGCATGTGCAAGCCATTACTCTTCGTAGTGGTAGACAATTAGAAGATCCTCCAGTGGTGGAAGTTGAGAAAGATGAGAACGAAAAACAAGAAGAAAAGCAGAGGAACCAAGAGGCGATTGTGGAGGAAAATAGTCGGGAGAATCCAAGAGAAAAGCAACCATCATCTTCCACTACCATTCCAATACCTCCTGCGGTTCCATTTCCACAAAGATTAAAGCAAAATAAGTTTGATAAAGATTTTGAAAAATTTGTTAAACTTTTCAAACAATTGCACATTAACATTCCTTTTGCCGATGCTATTTTGCAGATTCCGTCTTATGCGAAATTTCTCAAGGAAATCATGACTAGAAAAAGAAAGTTGGAAGACTGCGAAACAATAGCATTAACGGAGGAATGTAGTGCAATTATTCAAAATAAGCTACCACCGAAGTTGAAGGATCCGGGGAGTTTTTCTATACCTTGCACCATAGGTAACGTTGATTTTTCTAAGGCATTGTGTGATCTTGGTGCTAGTGTATCATTAACACCTTTAACGGTGGCTAGACAATTGGGTTTGCATGAGCTTAAACGCACTAATATCACTTTGCAACTAGCGGATCGGTCTATTAGATATCCATTGGGAGTGTTGGAGAATGTATTGATAAAAGTTCAAAAATTTATCATTCCAGTGGATTTTGTGGTATTAGATATGGAAGAAGATATATCTATGCCAATTATTCTAGGTAGACCATTTCTAGCTACTGCAGGTACTATTATTGATGTAAAAAATGGCAAGCTTAAGTTTCAAGTAGGTGAAGAAGAGGTAGAATTTAATTTGAATGAAATGGAAAAATACCCTTCTTTTACCGATCATGCTTATTCTATTGGCACAATTGATAAACTAACCCAAGAGATGAGTCAAGTCAACTTTGACTTAGATCCTCTTGAGTATTGTTTAATGAGTTTAGGTAAGCAAGAAGATGTTTGTGAAGAAATTGAAGAATTGGCCAAGTACTTGGATTTTCAAGCACCTTATAAAAGGGGTAATTTGTATGAAAGTCTTGGCCAAGGAAAAGGGTTTTCACAACCTTCAGAAATTGAACCTCCAAAGTTAGAGCTCAAGCCACTTCCGACTCATCTAAGGTATGAATTTCTTGGAGAAAATAAAACTTTACCTGTAATTGTTAGTGCTGACCTTGATGATGAACAGTGTGCAAAGTTGTTAAGAGTTCTAAGAAGGCGTAAGAAGGCAATTGGATGGACAATTTCAGACATTAAAGGTATAAGTCCTTCTATATGCATGCATCGAATTTTATTGGAGAACGGTTGCAAACCAGTGGTGGAAACACAAAGAAGACTCAATCCAAACATGAAAGAGGTGGTAAGAAATGAAATTCTTAAGTGGCTTGATGCAGGTATAGTCTTTCCTATCTCCGATAGTGTTTGGATTAGTCCAATTCATGTGGTACCAAAGAAAGGTGGAATAACTACAATCATAGGTAAAAATGATGAATTGATTCCATCTAGACTTGTGGTAGGGTGGAGAGTGTGTATCGATTATCGTAAGTTAAATACGGTAACAAGAAAAGATCATTTTCCCCTACCATTTCTTGATCAATTATTGGAGCGAATAGCCGGATATGAATTTTACTGTTTTCTTGATGGTTTTTCAGGATATAATCAAATAGCTATAGCTCCAGAGGATCAAGAGAAGACCACATTTACATGTCCTTATGGCACTTTTGCCTTTAGAAGAATGCCATTTGGGTTATGCAATGCTCCCGCAACGTTTCAACGATGCATGATGGCTATTTTTTCTGATTATATTGAGAAAATTATGGAGATATTTATGGATGATTTTTCTGTGTATGGTTCATCTTTTGATCAGTGTCTTCATAATTTGGAATTGATTTTGCAGAGATGCGAGAAAACAAATCTTGTACTGAATTGGGAGAAATGTCATTTTATGGTAAAAGAAGGAATTGTTTTAGGACACAAGATTTCCTCCAAGGGAATTGAGGTGGATCAAGCCAAAATAGAAGTCATCGAAAAATTGCCACCCCCAAGCAATGTCAAGGGGATAAGGAGTTTTTTAGGACATGCTGGCTTTTATAGACGTTTTATTAAAGATTTTTCTAAAATAGTAAAGCCATTATGTGATTTATTATGTAAAGATACTCCTTTTCAATTTGATGACAATTGTTTGGTTGCATTTGAAAGGTTGAAGAAGGAATTGATTTCGGCCCCAATTATAACTTCGCCTGATTGGTCACTACCATTTGAATTGATGTGTGATGCAAGTGATTATGCGGTTGGAGCAGTTTTGGGACAAAAGAAAGAAGGACGGTTGCACGTCATTTACTATGCTAGCAAGTTGCTAAATGAGGCACAACTCAATTATGCAACTACAGAAAAAGAGCTATTGGCAGTGATATTTGCTTTGGATAAATTTAGATCTTATCTAGTAGGATCTAAAGTTATTATATATACGGACCATGCGGCTCTTAAATATTTGTTACATAAAAAAGATGCAAAACCAAGACTAATTCGGTGGATTCTTTTATTGCAGGAATTTGATGTGGAGATAAAAGACAAAAAGGGAACAGAGAATCTAGTAGCGGATCATCTATCACGCCTAGAATATATTCCAGTCAAGGATCAAGTTCCTATTCAAGAGAATTTCCCGGATGAATTTGTCCTAGCAATTATCAATTCTCCATGGTATGCTGATATTGCTAATTTTTTGGTAAGTGGAGAGATTCCAAGGGGATTTAATTACCATCAAAAGAAGAAATTCTTACATGATGTCAAAAGTTACTTTTGGGAGGAACCATTGCTGTATAAACATTGTGCCGATGGTATGGTACGTCGATGTATTCCCGAAAACGAGGTACATAATATTTTATATCATTGTCATAACCTTGAAACAGGTGGACATTTTAGCACCTCAAAAACTGTGGCAAAGGTATGGCAATCAGGGTTTTATTGGCCAACTATGTATCGAGATGTTCGGGAATATGTTAAAAGTTGTGATGCATGCCAAAGAACTGGAAATATATCTCGAAAGAATGAAATGCCCCTAACTACCTTCTTAGAAGTTGAATTATTTGATATATGGGGTATAGACTTTATGGGACCATTTCCAAGCTCTTTTAATAATAAGTACATCTTAGTAGCAGTGGATTATGTTTCTAAATGGGTAGAAGCAATCGCTTCACCTACTAATGACTCTAAGGTTGTACTCCGATTCCTTAAAAAGAATATTTTTTGTAGATTTGGTATACCTAAGGCCATAATAAGTGATGAAGGAAAACATTTTTGTAACAAACAACTGGATTCCTTATTGTTTAAATATGGTTGTAGGCACAAGACATCACTCCCGTACCATCCTCAAGCCAATGGACAAGCGGAGCTAGCTAATCGTGAGATAAAGCTCATTTTGGAGAAAACTGTGAATAAATCACGCAAGGATTGGGCTACAAAGCTAGATAACACACTATGGGCTTATCGAACGGCATTTAAGACTCCCTTAGGGATGTCGCCGTATCGTTTAGTCTATGGAAAAGCTTGTCACTTACCTGTAGAGATTGAACATAAAACTTATTGGGTTATTAAAGCAATTAATATAGATTTTAATCTTGCAGGTGGAAGGAGATTACTTGAGCTGAGTGAATTGGAGGAACACCGGTTACATGCATATGAAAATGCCAAAATTTACAAAGAAAAGATCAAATATTGGCATGACAAGCACATTATTCCTAAACAATTTCAGGTAGGGCAAAAAGTGCTTTTATTCAATTCACGCCTGAGGTTATTTCCAGGAAAATTGAAGTCAAGGTGGTCTGGACCATTTGAAGTCACTCAAGTATTTCCCTATGGAGCGGTTGAAGTGGCAAATTCAAGAAATGAAAGGTTTAAGGTCAATGGACAACGATTGAAACCCTACTTGGCAGGTGAAATCGTACCCAAAGGACTCATATGTCTTTTGGGCGACTCTTCTTCAATTTAAGAAACTGAATGTGTGAGTCGAGCCAACGACTATAAACAAAAGCGCTAATTGGGAGGCAACCCAATATTTAGGTTATATTTGTTAACTTGGTGTGATTTTGTGGTTTGAATAATGTTTTAGCTAAATTGTTGTTTTTGTAATGTAGGGTTGGCAATTGAAGGCAAGGATGACCAATTGAGTACAAAAAAGGCGAACTTTGATCAAACAACTCAACCCCTCGATTTGCGTTAAAGGTGTTTTTGATTCATTATAAAGGGGTAAAATGCATGTTTTTAATGTTTTACATTTGTTCCAGTCATTAAAATTGGCAAACGAATGATCTATGATGCATTTTGAGTCATTGGGGTACCTTTTGTAATTTTTCAAAAGTTGAAATTCTGCTAAAAATCGAAGCAGAAAACGCGTTTTCCACGAAAACGCGACTACAAGTTGCGTTTCTCAGAATCGCGTTTTCAATTCTGCGCCTGCAGAACATAAAACGCGCCTTTAAAACGCGATTTGAAGTCGCGTTTTGGAGGAAGTCGCGTTTTCTCGCCTGAGCAAAACTGGAAAACGCGACACAGATAAACGCGACTTTAAGTCGCGTTTTCATACGTAACCGCGTTTTCAATTCTGCGAGATTTGTGCAGAAAACGCGGCTTTAAAAACGCGCGTTGAAGGCGCGTTTTTAGTCGCGTTTTCGGTTCACTTTTCTGCTTCAAAAACGCGATTTCCAGAACATTTCTTCACTTCTCCAATTTTTCCAGCCGCGTTTTTTCCTTTTTCCTTCTACCTACCTCACAAATCTTCATCTTTACTCCATAATCTTGCTAGAAATCATTACCCCAACACCTTTTGAGCTTCATACAACCTTTTTAACCGATTAAAATCCTAGAAAAACACCTAAAATCAGATTTTTTAAGGATTGAAGGTTAGGGTTCTTAAACTCCAATTTCTTCAATTGGAGGTCAATTGGAGGTTGTTTCATAGGGCTTTTTGCATTTTTAGCATCACCAAACATCCTTCTACGTGATTGAGGTAAGTTTCTTCATCAAATCTTTTGATTTTAGAAGTTCATATTTTTTATCCTGAGCTATCTGACATCTTTTAATTTCAAAAATTTGATGAGGTTCATGGCTATTTTTGATTTTATTCATGATTATTATGATTGTTTAAGCATGTTTAAATGTTTAAATGTAGCAATTTATTGGTTTTCAAGTACTTTAAAATTCACAATTGCTATATTTAGATGAAATTGGAAAAAGGAACTAGGATGTTTTTGAGCCATTGGTGATGTTAAATTATGGTTAAAAATGGTTAGTTGATGATGTTTAAGCATGTGCATTGTGTATAGTGAGTAATTTGGTTGATTTGGTGAGTTAATTAGTTTAATTTTTGCCTAAACATGATTATAGCTAAAAGCATATTATTATTGTTAATTCTAAATAGTTATAATCATAATTGTTCCTATTTTCACTAATTAAATTATAATTGATACATATCTTGTGTAATTTGGTGATTTTGGGCAACTTTAGGCAGAAAATATGTCTTGTACGATCATTGAATGATTAGAACTTGAGCAATTGTATTTGAGGTTATTTGGATTAATGCTGAACTTTTGTTGCCAAATAATGAGTTGTAGTACATGTGGATAATTGAAATATTTTTTAGGTACTATGCCAAGGGGAAGAAGAGCGGTACTTTCATCCTCTAGTAGTGAGGAGAGGGAGGTTAATGAAGAGATGGAGGTGACTGAAGAGGAGAATTCACCTTCTCCTCCACCAGTTAACCATCGACCTGGTGAGGGCACCTCCCGTGGAGCGGGAAAATCGGTATTTGACAGTGCTAGGTTCAACACTCGCAGGAATCAGGAGTGGCATGAGGCACGTGCTAATTTGGAGTTTTTGTGACGCCCCGAAAAAAAAATGAGTTTGAGAATCCGGAAATTTTCTAATTTTCTAGGGTTTATTTTATTTAATCGCCCGCCTTTTCTACATTTTCTTGATTAGAAAAATTCCCCAGATAAAGTTTATGAGCAAAAATAGTTTTAAAATGATTTTTCTAGTATCGGTTAGTTTTTGAGAAATTAAAAGCGTATTTTGAACGCGGGACCCGCAAGTGCGGTAAATGCATTATATTTTTGACAACTTGTTGGAATTTTGTATTAAGTGATATTATTTTACAAAGTGTTAAGATATTTGTATTGGAGAGACAAAAAGATAAGTTTTAAACCTAAAGGTGACAAGTGTCACCATAAGAGTTAGTCTTGCCATTTGACCACTATTCATGCCTTTACCAAATTAATATCAAAATTGACCAAAAATCTTCCATTTTTCCTTCAAGCTTGGCTGAACCTCTTCTTACAAGAAAAGAAAGAAAAGCTTCCAAGTTTCTTGCTCCAATCTTGTCCAATCTCACAAATTAACCGTTTAATCTTGAATTCCTTCCATAAAACCTCTTCAAGTAGTGATTGTGAGTTGGTGTGTGAAGTTGTTTGGAAAGTTAAGGTGACCCATAGCTCTCTCTCTCTCTTGTTTTAAAGGTAAGTTGTGAAGAACCACCCTCCTCCTTTAATTGATGCTTAAATCATGCTTAGAGGTTGTATGAGATGCAATTTTATGGATTAAATCTTGAGTTTTGGTTGAATGATGAAGTTTTATTATTTTTGGGGATTTTTCTGTTTTAATATAAGCATGATTGTGTGGCTATCTATGATGATTGGAAATGGTATATAATGATTCTAGAAGGTGGAAAAAGTGGAAGATTGCAAGTAAATTCTGTTTTGGAAGAAATCTGGAAAATTAGGGTTCTTGGTTCTTCATTCTGTCCGAAATTTTTGGTCCTAGATAGAGGCCGAATTGGCCTTGGCTTAAAACATGAAAGTTGTAGGGAATGATATTTTAAATGTGCCTACAAAATTTCAGGTCAATCGGAGTAGTGTAGAATGAGATAAGCCGAAATTACTATTGCTGTTCTGGGTTCATCAGGATGTTAGAACTGCGTCTGAAATGGGTTGTTTTGACTGGAATTTCTTTGGATTTGGATGTTGGTGTCTTCTGATGAAATGTAGCTTGATGCCTTAGCTATCATATTCCTTTGGAATCAATGCATTTGGACCTGTGTAGACTGATTTGGACGAATTACAACATTGTGTGATTTGGGAACCTGCAATTACGATTCTGGTTTGGTATTCTGCCTTTTTGACCTAGTTGTGCTAGGATTTGGACTGAGTGACCTTCTACATTTCTGTAGCCCTGGTTCTTAGCTTCGAAACGGTGGGTCTTGGACATCCATCCGATACTCGTAGTACCTTTGGTGCCATTACCACAAAAGGACGTCAAAACTGTTTTTCTGGTTTTGAGCTTAACTTTCATTTCCGATCTTTTCCCTAGCTTGACTTGTACTAGTACTACTTGGAGCTTGCTGAATGGCTATTGAATGAACTTGTTGTTGTGTGTGTACCTTTGGGACTGGCTGAGGATATAATGAAGCCATGATGGCTGGAAAAGTAAGCAAATTCAGGGGAAGTGCTGTCCGAACTTTGAAAGGACTTGATTGCATTGAGTGTATGATGGATGATTGCTGAGCCATTGAGGTGAGCGACCTCAAACTATTTCCAAAGTACTTGTGAAATGTTTCTTGCATTATTTATTCGATTGCATCTCATGCGTGCTTGCATGTGAATTCATGATATGATTTTGGCTTCAATGAGTTCTGGGAAAGTCTTGTGCTGGACACCAACGTCTCCATTCTGTTTGTGGTTCATGTTCATGGTTATCTGGAGCTCAAAAAGGGGCTTCCTCTCTCTGTTCGTGTGTTATGATCTATTTGAGCGTTGGGTGTTCTAGTGCAATGATTTCACTGGCTCACGAGAGCACTAAACGGACATTTGATCTCTGAATCATGACATCATCGAAATCATCGAAATGCAACATTGTGAAATATATTTGCTTAATGATTTTGCTGGTTACTCGCTGAGCTTCTAACTCACCTCAAAAATATTTTATTACCCTCCACAGGGCTCAAGGCGAAGGAAGGACTTATAGTACTTGTGCACGTGATTGGATGGCCTATGTTTTGTACAGTTTTGATTTGGAATCATTTTATGTATAGTTGGGAATTATTTCCGCTGCATTTGTGACATGTAATTATTGGAGACTTGGATGTATATTTGTGGACCATGTGATGTATATTTGAGGTTTTTTCTTGTAATTCATTTGAGGACTTTAGTGAACGACTGAGTCCCGGCGAGAGCCGGGCAGGCGGCCCGTCGAACCCTCTGGTTCGCCTTAGGGGGAGGTGGGGCTGTTACAGTTGGTATCAGAGCTTAGGCTTCAGATCTCTGTAGTGTATCCTAGGCTTGAAGTTTAGGATGCCGGACTGTGGGTTTGATTTGACTCTTGAGAGATTTTTGCGGGATGTCTTGACGTGATTGGTACAAGAGGGAATGTCGAGGACGACATTCTTTTAAGGAGGGGAGATTGTGACGCCCCGAAAAAAAAATGAGTTTGAGAACCCGGAAATTTTCTAATTTTCTAGGGTTTATTTTATTTAATCGCCCGTCTTTTCTACATTTTCTTGATTAGAAAAATTCCCCAGATAAAGTTTATGAGCAAAAATAGTTTTAAAATGATTTTTCTAGTATCGGTTAGTTTTTGAGAAATTAAAAGCGTATTTTGAACGCGGGACCCGCAAGTGCGGTAAATGCATTATATTTTTGACAACTTGTTGGAATTTTGTATTAAGTGATATTATTTTACAAAGTGTTAAGATATTTGTATTGGAGAGACAAAAAGATAAGTTTTAAACCTAAAGGTGACAAGTGTCACCATAAGAGTTAGTCTTGCCATTTGACCACTATTCATGCCTTTACCAAATTAATATCAAAATTGACCAAAAATCTTCCATTTTTCCTTCAAGCTTGGCTGAACCTCTTCTTACAAGAAAAGAAAGAAAAGCTTCCAAGTTTCTTGCTCCAATCTTGTCCAATCTCACAAATTAACCGTTTAATCTTGAATTCCTTCCATAAAACCTCTTCAAGTAGTGATTGTGAGTTGGTGTGTGAAGTTGTTTGGAAAGTTAAGGTGACCCATAGCTCTCTCTCTCTCTTGTTTTAAAGGTAAGTTGTGAAGAACCACCCTCCTCCTTTAATTGATGCTTAAATCATGCTTAGAGGTTGTATGAGATGCAATTTTATGGATTAAATCTTGAGTTTTGGTTGAATGATGAAGTTTTATTATTTTTGGGGATTTTTCTGTTTTAATATAAGCATGATTGTGTGGCTATCTATGATGATTGGAAATGGTATATAATGATTCTAGAAGGTGGAAAAAGTGGAAGATTGCAAGTAAATTCTGTTTTGGAAGAAATCTGGAAAATTAGGGTTCTTGGTTCTTCATTCTGTCCGAAATTTTTGGTCCTATATAGAGGCCGAATTGGCCTTGCCTTAAAACATGAAAGTTGTAGGGAATGATATTTTAAATGCGCCTACAAAATTTCAGGTCAATCGGAGTAGTGTAGAATGAGATAAGCCGAAATTACTATTGCTGTTCTGGGTTCATCAGGATGTTAGAACTGCGTCTGAAATGGGTTGTTTTGACTGGAATTTCTTTGGATTTGGATGTTGGTGTCTTCTGATGAAATGTAACTTGATGCCTTAGCTATCATATTCCTTTGGAATCAATGCATTTGGACCTGTGTAGACTGATTTGGACGAATTACAACATTGTGTGATTTGGGAACCTGCAATTACGATTCTGGTTTGGTATTCTGCCTTTTTGACCTAGTTGTGCTAGGATTTGGACTGAGTGACCTTCTACATTGTTGTAGCCCTGGTTCTTAGCTTCGAAACGGTGGGTCTTGGACCTCCATCCGATACTCGTAGTACCTTTGGTGCCATTACCACAAAAGGACGTCAAAACTGTTTTTCTGGTTTTGAGCTTAACTTTCATTTCCGAACTTTTCCCTAGCTTGACTTGTACTAGTACTACTTGGAGCTTGCTGAATGGCTATTGAATGAACTTGTTGTTGTGTGTGTACCTTTGGGACTGGCTGAGGATATAATGAAGCCATGATGGCTGGAAAAGTAAGCAAATTCAGGGGAAGTGCTGTCCGAACTTTGAAAGGACTTGATTGCATTGAGTGTATGATGGATGATTGCTGAGCCATTGAGGTGAGCGACCTCAAACTATTTCCAAAGTACTTGTGAAATGTTTCTTGCATTATTTATTCGATTGCATCTCATGCGTGCTTGCATGTGAATTCATGATATGATTTTGGCTTCAATGAGTTCTGGGAAAGTCTTGTGCTGGACACCAACGTCTCCATTCTGTTTGTGGTTCATGTTCATGGTTATCTGGAGCTCAAAAAGGGGCTTCCTCTCTCTGTTCGTGTGTTATGATCTATTTGAGCGTTGGGTGTTCTAGTGCAATGATTTCACTGGCTCACGAGAGCACTAAACGGACATTTGATCTCTGAATCATGACATCATCGAAATCATCGAAATGCAACATTGTGAAATATATTTGCTTAATGATTTTGCTGGTTACTCGCTGAGCTTCTAGCTCACCCAAAATATTTTATTACCCTCCACAGGGCTCAAGGCGAAGGAAGGACTTATAGTACTGTGGCACGTGATTGGATGGCCTATGTTTTGTACAGTTTTGATTTGGAATCATTTATGTATAGTTGGGAATTATTTCCGCTGCATTGTGACATGTAATTATTGGAGACTGGATGTGTATATTTGTGGACCATGTGATGTATATTTGAGGTTTTTTCCTTGTAATTCATTTGAGACTTTAGTGAACGACTGAGTCCCGGCGAGAGCCGGGCAGGCGGCCCGTCGAACCCTCTGGTTCGCCTTAGGGGGAGGTGGGGCTGTTACAGTTGGTATCAGAGCTTAGGCTTAGATCTCTGTAGTGTATCCTAGGCTTGAAGTTTAGGATGCCGGACTGTGGGTTTGATTTGACTCTTGAGAGATTTTTGCGGGATGTCTTGACGTGATTGGTACAAGAGGGAATGTCGAGGACGACATTCTTTTAAGGAGGGGAGATTGTGACGCCCCGAAAAAAAAATGAGTTTGAGAACCCGGAAATTTTCTAATTTTCTAGGGTTTATTTTATTTAATCGCCCGTCTTTTCTACATTTTTTGATTAGAAAAATTCCCCAGATAAAGTTTATGAGCAAAAATAGTTTTAAAATGATTTTTCTAGTATCGGTTAGTTTTTGAGAAATTAAAAGCGTATTTTGAACGCGGGACCCGCAAGTGCGGTAAATGCATTATATTTTTGACAACTTGTTGGAATTTTGTATTAAGTGATATTATTTTACAAAGTGTTAAGATATTTGTATTGGAGAGACAAAGATAAGTTTTAAACCTAAAGGTGACAAGTGTCACCATAAGAGTTAGTCTTGCCATTTGACCACTATTCATGCCTTTACCAAATTAATATCAAAATTGACCAAAAATCTTCCATTTTTCCTTCAAGCTTGGCTGAACCTCTTCTTACAAGAAAAGAAAGAAAAGCTTCCAAGTTTCTTGCTCCAATCTTGTCCAATCTCACAAATTAACCGTTTAATCTTGAATTCCTTCCATAAAACCTCTTCAAGTAGTGATTGTGAGTTGGTGTGTGAAGTTGTTTGGAAAGTTAAGGTGACCCATAGCTCTCTCTCTCTCTTGTTTTAAAGGTAAGTTGTGAAGAACCACCCTCCTCCTTTAATTGATGCTTAAATCATGCTTAGAGGTTGTATGAGATGCAATTTTATGGATTAAATCTTGAGTTTTGGTTGAATGATGAAGTTTTATTATTTTTGGGGATTTTTCTGTTTTAATATAAGCATGATTGTGTGGCTATCTATGATGATTGGAAATGGTATATAATGATTCTAGAAGGTGGAAAAAGTGGAAGATTGCAAGTAAATTCTGTTTTGGAAGAAATCTGGAAAATTAGGGTTCTTGGTTCTTCATTCTGTCCGAAATTTTTGGTCCTATATAGAGGCCGAATTGGCCTTGGCTTAAAACATGAAAGTTGTAGGGAATGATATTTTAAATGCGCCTACAAAATTTCAGGTCAATCGGAGTAGTGTAGAATGAGATAAGCCGAAATTACTATTGCTGTTCTGGGTTCATCAGGATGTTAGAACTGCGTCTGAAATGGGTTGTTTTGACTGGAATTTATTTGGATTTGGATGTTGGTGTCTTCTGATGAAATGTAACTTGATGCCTTAGCTATCATATTCCTTTGGAATCAATGCATTTGGACCTGTGTAGACTGATTTGGACGAATTACAACATTGTGTGATTTGGGAACCTGCAATTACGATTCTGGTTTGGTATTCTGCCTTTTTGACCTAGTTGTGCTCGGATTTGGACTGAGTGACCTTCTACATTGTTGTAGCCCTGGTTCTTAGCTTCGAAACGGTGGGTCTTGGACCTCCATCCGATACTCGTAGTACCTTTGGTGCCATTACCACAAAAGGACGTCAAAACTGTTTTTCTGGTTTTGAGCTTAACTTTCATTTCCGAACTTTTCCCTAGCTTGACTTGTACTAGTACTACTTGGAGCTTGCTGAATGGCTATTGAATGAACTTGTTGTTGTGTGTGTACCTTTGGGACTGGCTGAGGATATAATGAAGCCATGATGGCTGGAAAAGTAAGCAAATTCAGGGGAAGTGCTGTCCGAACTTTGAAAGGACTTGATTGCATTGAGTGTATGATGGATGATTGCTGAGCCATTGAGGTGAGCGACCTCAAACTATTTCCAAAGTACTTGTGAAATGTTTCTTGCATTATTTATTCGATTGCATCTCATGCGTGCTTGCATGTGAATTCATGATATGATTTTGGCTTCAATGAGTTCTGGGAAAGTCTTGTGCTGGACACCAACGTCTCCATTCTGTTTGTGGTTCATGTTCATGGTTATCTGGAGCTCAAAAAGGGGCTTCCTCTCTCTGTTCGTGTGTTATGATCTATTTGAGCGTTGGGTGTTCTAGTGCAATGATTTCACTGGCTCACGAGAGCACTAAACGGACATTTGATCTCTGAATCATGACATCATCGAAATCATCGAAATGCAACATTGTGAAATATATTTGCTTAATGATTTTGCTGGTTACTCGCTGAGCTTCTAGCTCACCCCAAAAATATTTTATTACCCTCCACAGGGCTCAAGGCGAAGGAAGGACTTATAGTACTTGTGCACGTGATTGGATGGCCTATGTTTTGTACAGTTTTGATTTGGAATCATTTTATGTATAGTTGGGAATTGTTTCCGCTGCATTTGTGACATGTAATTATTGGAGACTTGGATGTATATTTGTGGACCATGTGATGTATATTTGAGGTTTTTTCTTGTAATTCATTTGAGGACTTTAGTGAACGACTGAGTCCCGGCGAGAGCCGGGCAGGCGGCCCGCCGAACCCTCTGGTTCGCCTTAGGGGGAGGTGGGGTTGTCACAGTTTTTGTTTGAGATGCACGTCAGTCCACCAGTTGAGATGATGTACAACATCTCAGAAGCTTTTGCTCAGCTAGGATGGGCTCCGATTCTCACCCTTCCAAACCATTACTACCCAGACTTGGTGCGTGAGTTTTATGCCAACATTGAAAGTAAGGCGCGCCATAGTGGAGAAATAGTTGAGTCCTGGGTGCGTGGAAGACGAATCACCTTATCACGGCAAGATTTGGCTGCTATTTTGGGGTGTATGGATGACGGACGTCCAGTAGACTTGAAGAAGGAGTTTGTTCCCCCGAATAAGAGGTGGGATCCCTCATTGGCCATGGCTAGGTTTGGTCTCGAGTACCAACCTTTTCGCTCTACCAGAAAGGAGACCATATTGGCGAATGTATTCGAACCTCGTCATCGTCTTATCATTTACATGATGGCTCACAATGTCATCCCAAAGAAGACGGGGCACACGGAGGTCCGTAAGAGCGATATCTACTTCTTGGATTACATGTTCCATAACCGGACATCTCCATATGCTCGGATTTCATTGCCTAACATCATCATCAGCCACATTAGGTCTACGGCGAGGCGTAAGACAACTTCCTTCAAACTATCATTTCCTCGTCTACTGACTTTAATCTTTCCCCGTTTTGAGGTTCAGTTGGAAGGAATGAGGCGGGAGTATGTTCCACCACGTGCTGAGATGACTATCACTACTCTTCGCCGCCTTGGTATTGGCACAGGGAACATTCCTCGCCCTGTTCAGGAGCGAAAACAGAAGGCTAGACATGGTCGGGATGAAGCTGGACCATCTACTGCAGCACCACCTCCTCCTCCACCACAAACTAATTGGCAGCGACTTTTTGATCATATGGAGGACTTTGCATTCCAGTTCGCTGACGTTAGGAATCGTCTAAGCCGAATTGAAGATCATTTGGGCATTCATCCACCGCCCAATCGTGATGCATAGGATGACGATGATGCTGAGGGGGATGACTGACTTGGCACACTGCAGAAGCTATCTTTAGTTGCTGGAATTGCTTGCCTAATTATCTTAATTTGTGGAGTTTAAGATGTTAACTTCATTTTATTTTTCTGTTTTCTATGTGGTAGGTACTTGTATTTTGACAGTGGTTCGTGATTAGTGGCTGATAAGGATCTCAGCCATTGACTTAGGGAGTACTTCTTTCTTTTCTTTTCTTCTTTTGTTTCATTTCTTCCCTACACATTGAGGACAATGTGTAATTTAAGTGTGGGGGGAGAAATATGTATGATACTTGTGGTTTTAGTTGTGTTTGATATAATTCTTGTGCTTAAATGGTGTTTCTTGTGGTTGCTGGCAGGGAGTTTTAGTCCACTTTTAAGGGGAGATTCTGTCAAAATTTTTACAAAACCTTATACATATATATGTTATTAACCATAATAAATAAATAAAATTTTGTCACTTATCCTTTTGAAATAAATATATGTGGTTTTGAAACTTCTTTTCTCATGAAATTTGGAAATGATTTTTATGTGATTATAATTTTTATCTATAGGAAAGTATATCTAGTAAAGTGGAGAAACTTATGCCTATATTTTTGCATATTTGATGAAAATTCTTCTTTTTATCTGATTTTATAAGATAAGAAATTAATATGGTCAATAAGTGTCATACTTTTCTCATGATTATTCTTAGAGGGAATTTTATTATATATATATATAAAAAAAAAGGGTTATTCTACTCTAATAGTTTTTGTACTTAGTAACCGGGAGTCTTCATCTACAAATGTCGACTTTCGCGTAAAACGGTACTTAAATTAAGAGTACGAAAAGCAACTTGAGTATGTGAAATGTTGAGTAACCGGGGATCTTCATCTAAAAATGTCGATCTTCGCGTCAAAAGGCATTTTTCACAACTTAAGTAATATTTAACCCTTAAAATATATACATGAAAAAAAAAAGAGTAAGATAAATCCCTCTTTAAAAGAAAAATAAGAAGTTGATCCTGAGATTAGTTAGCATCTTTATTGACTATAGGAGTTGCTTGCTTGCGAAATTGGATAAAAATAAGAAGTTGAGTTGAATTGGTAAAAATTATGGTATATTTGGCTCTTCTTTGCTTGATATTATGAGTACTTGAAATTAATGGAAATATCACATAAGGGTTATTTACCTTGATTCAAGGAAATGAAGTTGAAATACTACATATGTTTATTTTCAATTTTTGGATCATTGATAGTTGGAATTTTATATTGCTTGAGGACAAGCAATGATTCAAGTGTGGGGGTATTTGATAAGAGTTTATTTTACGTATTTTTAAGTGCATTTTATTAGTTAATTTTGAGTTGATTATTTAGTTTTATAAATAAAATAAAGAGGTTTTTGGTAAAATTATATATTTTTGGTAAAAGTGGATAATATTGCATTTCTATTGATTTTAATGGTAAAAACTTCATTTTTATGCAGGAATGATGATTCAATCACCAAAGGATGTCAAATGAGGTAAAAAATAGAGATTTGGTGATGAATTCAAGTGGCAACAAGAAGAATGAAGTGAAAAACGTTCAAGTGAGGAAATGCAATACAAGTCAGTTTTGACACTCTTCAGTATTTTGACCATATCTGGAGCTACACTTATCGGATTGAGGTGATCTTTATACCATTTTAAAGCTAAGAAAGATACCTACAATTCATATGAAGACATCGAAATCCATTTCTGCCATCTTCATGGGCAAAACGTTGGAATACAGAAGCTGCATTCTGTGGTCGGAAGTTAAAACAGAGGTTTGAACAGGTGATAGTATTTCGATCATATCTCAGGCTACAAAGCTCCGATTTGGATGATTCTTGAAGCATTGGAAATATAACTCAAAGGGCTACAACTTTTGTGTTTTGTACAAAAGCTAGTTTGGCCTTTATCATGGAGACAATTGCAGTTGAAATAAGGCCAGAGTGAAAACGCGAGTAGACAAAACGCGAGTTTATGACGCGTTTTGTGTAGGCGCGTTTTATAGCCGAAATTCTGCAATTTGACTCAGCCAATTCTCTTGTGTTCATACCACTTTCCAGCTATAAGATGCAAGGGAATTCGGTGCACATGCTTCAGAAGACAAAAGGGCAAGAAAAGTGGCTTATTTTCAAGTCAAAAATATTGGTTTTTGACTATGCTAACAAAGTGGAGATTTGGGAATCAAAGGATAGAATTTGACTTGGAAAAAAATGGAGCTTTTGAGTAGTTTTTATGCAGAGACATTGAGAGGGGTCTGGAGAGGGGAGAGATAGCAAGTATTCTTACTAAAAAACATAGTCTCTCTAGCTAGGTACTTGCAAGGGGCAATTGAGGTTTCATCTTGTAATCATCTAAGTTCAAGACAAAGGAGATTTTTGGAAGGCTTTACCATATCTTGGCTAAGACTTTCTTTACTCTGTTTGTATTTGTAATTCCTGATGATTTACATTAATGAAGTTATGAGTGTTTCATCATTCATGAGTAGCTAATTTCCTTTATCTAGGGAGTAGATGAAGCTTATGGCCAAATGATATGAAGTGATTGTGATTTATGCTTGTTATGTCTTGTATTAACTTATCTACTTGTGTATGTTGGATTACTTGTTGTTGCTTGATCACCAATAGCAGGTTTATAGTTGTTTTTACTCATTGAGAAATGGTAAAAATAATGGAATGACATAAGTAGAGCTTGAGTAGTATATTCATGAGAATAGAAATACATTCAAGTGGATAAAATCTATATTTCAGGTATGCACAAAACAGATTTAGTATTTTCCAAGAGATTAGGAAAAACTAATATGTTTTAACCCATTATTATCATGAGAATGTGATTTTGGTATTGTTGGAAATGAATCCTTGGTTAAACAAGAGTAGTAACAAGTGTTAAATTCATTCGTTTTAGATCTTTTGTGTTATATGTGGAATCTACATCCCTAGATCTTAATATTTAGTGAATTCTACTCCTATTGTGAAATTGCATTTATCTATTTAAGAATTTTTGTAGTTGAATTAAAATCTGAAGTTTCTGCTCAAATTAATTGTAAGTCTAAATAATAGAGTAAATTAGTATCTAATAATTGTTTTAATTGCTCCTCGTGGGATCGACCCGATACACATCTTGTACTACAATTGCGACCTGTATACTTGCAGTCCAACGGGTGTAAATTCGGAATTAAACTTGCATTGATAGTAAAACAATCCCGTCATGTATTTTTCTATGAAATTGTACAGGGTGTTACCCTCATATGGTAGTGTAATACTGCCAAATTTGGTACAATTCCGAGTCCGTTTCGATATTCAACCAAAGTCCCAACGTTCGTGAATTAAATCTGAAATTTGGCCTAACGGTCTCACTTTTTCAGTAACTTTGAGCCACTATATCTTGGTGCTCGAAACTCCAATTCTTGTTCCACTTGTTGTGTTGAAAACTTTGATTGTAACTCTAATTGAGTTCCAAATTTTAGAGGCTAGTTCGCATTGTGTGAATTTTACCGAATTTTCAAACTTTGTCGAAAATCAACCCAAATCTGTCTTGACTTTCCAAAACAGCAACTTTGGGCCAAATTTCGAATATCTTCCAATTGTAATAATGGAAAAGTGTCTTCTAGGAACTTTTAGTACTTTGGAAGTAATTTCCAATGGTACCAAGTTTTCCAATTTTGGATTTGTAGAGAGAGAGATACGATTTTTCAAAGTACGTACAACAAATCTGAAATTTCCTAACTTAAGGAAAATAGAATTTTTCAAACTCTCCCTCTTCCTTTGATATCACTTGATCGTTTTGCACACGATTTCAAAGATGAAAATCAGGTTTCTCTTGTGTTTTAAAATCCTACCCTTGAGCCTCGATTTACGAGTAATTAAGGCTCGTACTTGCGAGATTTTCTTAGATTGTACTAGCGTGCAATCTTTCTTGATACTTAGGGGTTTTAAGTGATTTTGAGTGATAATGTGTTATTAATTGCTCAGGCACCCAAGAGGACATTCAAGAGGATCCCACGGTGGACGCTTGAATTTCGAGTGACATTTCTTCTTTGTTTACTTGGTGAGTGTCAAGTGTATGAGTACTTGATACATGCTTACTGTTATAAATGATTGGAGATTTTGAAAAAATGGAGTCAAGTGTGTACTTTATCGCACTCGTTCTCATTGGAAATAAATGACTCATGATTGAATTGATTGAATTGAATGAATGAACCATGAATGACTTAAATGAATGATTGAATGTATCAAATGCTTGAATGACATGAATTAGTATGCTATGGCTGCATACGTCGCTGGAGTGAGTCTCCTCGACACACAAATGTTACATGGGGGACGTCCAAACTCATAGGCCGACCTTGGGACTCGAGCAGGCATGGGCTTGGTCGGAAACTTCGGTGAGCCATAAGAATTCCAGGAAAAGCTTGATCTATTTGAGAGATCTCGCTTGGTATACTCGTGGAGTATCGCCTTACAAATGTCGTTCGGCCCTGATGCAGTGTACGGTGGACGGACATGAGAAGTAAGTGGAGATCTACGGATTGGAAATATCAACCCGGCTGATGGAGAGTCATCGCGGGAAGATATACGAATGAGATTGGCAAAACAAGTGGAAATTAGCTCCTGAGAGCTACCATATCCTTGAATTGTTTCTGTTTATTTTTCACTGGAACTGTTTACTTCTTGTATTTTATCGTTTTCCTGTTGATTGGGATTGTGACTTGGAGAATGTGTTTGCATGTGTGTTCTTGACCTCACGAGCGTTTTGCTCACCCCGTAGATTTGTTTTCCTTAACAGGAGTGGGCATGGAATGAGTCTTGAAGGAACCCCTTTTGATGTACTTTTGGCTTAAGGTTTCTAATGTAATAGGCTAGATATTCCGGATGTTGTATATTTTGGGTATTGTTGTAACTTTTGAAAATCCGATGTACGGATTGGATAATCGTTATATATTGTTAAGTTCGAAAGTTTTTCCGTACTTTCTTACTTTATCTGGTTGTGTTGGCTAGTATTGTGTTAAGCCTGAATGGGATTTGTACCGAGTCCTGGCGAGAGTTGGGCAGGCGTTCCGCGGATACCCTTTGGTTCGCGTTAAGGAGAAGTGGGGGCATCACAAGTTCATATTTTCCTTTTCTGTTTTGTTGCCTGCGCAAGAGTGGAATTTCTGTGTTTAGATACTGAGGTTTTGTGTAGAAAATGGACTTCGTAGTCCTTTTCTGGGTCAAATCTTGGTGATTATGGGTAGAGTTTCTTGTTTCTTGACTGATAAATGAACCCAGAAAGAGATTGCATTCGAAACCCATAAACTGAATAGGAAAGCTTCTGAGGAAAAGATTGCATTTCTGGGATTGAACTTTGCATGTTTGGACGTTGAATTTTGTTTTTCTTGCTTAAGATCGTAGCTTGATGTTTGGTTGGGATGTTGGCTGTGTTCGGATGGAAAATTACATCTGCTGAACGCAGCAATAGCAGAGAAGCGTAGTTGAAAATTGCAGAATTTTGCTATTCTATGCTTGCATGATCTTGTGTCTGATCGCCTGGTGTTTAAACGCAAGGGTTCTATGTTGAAAGTGAAAAGAGTATTGGGTGATCCTGTTGTTTGGGTTCGAATTGCGTCTGGTTAAGATTTGTGCATGAAAAATCTGCTCTGCTGCAACCAGCTCGAAGCTTTCGGCCTGATTGTTAGCGATGTCGATAAAACTGGGTTTGGGGGTGGTTGAGGTTCTGGTTTGGGATTGGTATTGAACTTACCGCATGAAGTTGCTAAAATTTTGAAGCAACAGAAATTGCAGACGTTTTTTTTGGCTAATTGCATGTCCACATTTCTGTCTTTGTTCTCCTTGTTTGTGATCTTCTCGTGATGACCCAATTCTGTCCCTCATGCCTTAAGGTCTCCCCTCTTGTTGCGTAAAACAGTGGGTTCCATGTTTGCTAGAACCTTTTTCTTGTCAAAATGTTGTGTGGTTTGCAGCTAGGGAAGCTCGCATCTCCTAAAGCTGTTATACAGCAACTCACAAGCTCCACACTCATTTGCATTTGTTATCATTAAAGTTTATTATTTGGTTGAAGATTGCCTCATCATGTCGGTTTCCAGTTCTCCAAATGCATGGAAAACACGTTGTTGGTTTTCCATTGTTGCTCACTTGCTGTTTTATGTTCACTCGATAGTGTTGTTCCGCGCCTTCACTTTCCTTTTGCTGTAAACAAATTTGTTTTTTTTTAATGCATAAAGCAAAAGCTTGGTCGATAGTTGGGGGGGGGGGGAGCTTCCTGGTTTGTTGCAGCAGTAGAAGTAGACATTGTTTTGCAAATGATTGAAACCTTCGCTGCTCCGAGTTTGGTTTCTTTTGCTGATTTTTATGTCCAGCTCTCTTGTTTGATTTTCTGTGGGGTAGACAATTGCATTTGGGTGATTGTTAGCAACATGGGCCTGAAGTCATTGCTTTTGTATTTGGTTTGGTTTGAGTCTCTTCACATTAATGTGTTTCGGTTGAATAATGACCAGCGGCAAGAATGGACTGGTTTGCTTTGCTGTTGCGGAAGTTCTTTCTACGTTCCCTCGCTCTTGCATATCCTTGTTCCATAATATCTGTTTACAAAACTAGATGACTTGGTTGATGTCTTGGCAAATCATGTTAGAAGATTAGGATGGTATTGCTTGTTAAAATCGCAAGTCGTGAGAAGTTGTGGAAACATTGCGGCGTCAAAAATTGCAGAAAGGATTGCATGCAGAATGTGTTAAAGAAAGTTTCGTAGCATGCATGAAAACTTTCCAAATTTGCAGTCTGATCCCTCAACCTTCCTCTTATGCTACTATGGCCCAACTAATTGGATAACTTAATCAATTTTGTCCCTTTAACATGCCACTTTTTCTTTAATATGTCTTAACATGATTTTTGGATAGATTTTAATGAGTTTTGGAATGAATTTGAAGGGTATAGTAACTTTGTCTAGATTTGTAGTTTTGATTTGAATTTTTTTGGGGAATTTTGGGAATTTTGTAGTTTAATCGCAGCAAATTAGTTTTCATTTACTTTTGTGAATTTTATCATTTGGTTTGGGATAGGTTTTACCTTAAGTCCTTAATTTTAATTTATTTCATTTTAGACCCTTTATATTTGTAATAATAATAAATTGATCCCTCGAACTTCTTCAACTCTTTCAAATGGGTCTTTGTTTGTTTCAATTTGATGAATAGGGGTTGTTTACTTTCATTTGAATGATTTGTTTGATTCAATTTCATGTTTATTTCCAGTTTTATAATTATTTGTTAATTAAAGTGATGCCTTGACTATTTTATTGTTTTGGAGGGTAAATAAGAAAATTACATCTCATTAGACAACCAATTCAAGGGAGGTATACTCTATCCTTGATTTTGATCTTATTTGACCCTATGTGCTCTTATTTTATTCTATGTGTGTAATTGCATGATTTTTGAATATTTTATTTTTATTTTATTTAGTCACTTTATTTGTTTCAATTCTGTATATTTAGTTTAATTTAATTTGTAATTATTTGGAAGGCAATTAAATATCAAATTGTAATAGTTAGGTTATTATTTCATTTTATTTAATTCTTTCCCCCTTTAGATTGTAGTTAGATACCCCCAAATGTAATAGTTAGGGCTTTATTTGCTTTTTTGTGTTTTGCATGCTTGTGTGTTACGTGTTACTCGCTTTCTTAGAACCTTGCATCTAGATATTATACTTATGTACTATGTGCTATACGTGATTTATGTATTTATTTGTCTTATTATATTTTATATGATTTATTTGATTATAAGGATTGCATGACGTCACCACACTAGTCCAACATGTTGACCCTTATACACTAGGTTTAGGTTTTGCATTCATATAATACATCCAAATGTGATAAATTTTTAGCTTAAAATAAGAAAATTTTTGACTAAATCACGCAACTAGCCTTGGTTAGGTTGAAAGGGTGCCTTGGATTTTTATCCTTACCTTCCCTTTCTTCAAATGTGACTTCCGAACACATTTCTCTGATTTTCGAGGACTTAGAGTCGTTTAAAAAGGGTTTTTCTGCTTTTTCTTTAAAAATTCATTTTAGACGACTTGGTACACCTTAACTCAATACCAAGTGGTGACTCCTATTTTTCATTAAAATCCTTTTTAAACTATTATTTTGGGTCAAAATCGTCGCATTTTTAAGTCCTATTTAGACCTACATTTCTTTATTCATTTTTCAAAAAAACAAAAATTGATTTTTTTTCAAATCAAAAATTCATTTTTTAGAAACACGTTATTTTTCATTTTAAAAATGGGGTGAGACAAATAGTAGATGTCCACTTCCGATATCTACTTTAGTTTACTTTGAGAAAAAAGGCTGCCGTTAGGGTAAGGGTGTGGCGACCCCACTTCCCCCTGAGGCGAACCAAAGGGTTGGCGGGCCGTCTGCCCAGCTCTCGCCAGGACTCACGCAGGCATTCTAACTTAAAACCTTCTGACAATTAACTTAACTATTACAATAAGGATTCTTCCGAAATAAGTCGATTTACAAACCACATTAACTTCAGAGATAACAGTACAAAACTTAGCCAATCGACAGTCTTAAACACTTCCAGCGACGCTCGCGAAAGCTAAGGATATACTATACTAATACAAACATACAAGTTTGAGTATTAGAAATAGAGATTACACTTTTCCAGCTTCAAGTGGCAATCCAAAATGAAAAGCACAATGCTTAGATTACAATCCGCTACAATCCGCAAATTACAAACAAACCATTCAAGTTCTACCATAAGAAATACAAACTGCGCAATTACTTTCAATCTTCCCATCCTGTAAGGAAAACAAATAATCGTGGGGTGAGCTAAAGCTCAGTGGTGCCCCAAAACATGCAGTCACGTAATTCAATCAGCGAATAATAACTTAAACAAGTTAAACAGTTAAGAAAGCGTATAACAACACAAGGTAGGATACAGGGGCTCTCAGGAGCCATTTTCCTCGCTTGTTCATCATTTATCGTAGTTGACCCTCCGTCAACTCTCACTACTTATAGTCCATGTAGATCCACTCATTTTAATCCTAACCCTTCACCATTCATACCTCCGCTTCGGGCCCGCACTTCGTCTACCGACGCAGTATACTCGAGATATACCCGTAATAAAATTTGTCGAGGGATTCACCCAACGACTTTATTGTAGTTCGATTCAGGTGCTGAGGGATTCACCCAACGACGTAACTACATTTGGATTCAGACATTATTGTAGTTTGATTCAGGTGCCGAGGGATTCACCCAACGACGTAACTACATTTAGACTCAAGGATTTATGAGAAAAATGATTCACGCAAGTCACCACTCGAACGGCTAGTGCGATAAAGTACACACTGCTCACTTCGATGGATCAAAACTCATTTAGCAATTCATCACATATCGAGTCAAGAAAGCACTTAATTCAAGTAAGAAAAGAACAGGCAGGGACACTCACCAAGAGTGGAGTTCAGATATCGGGTTGGGGATCGAATTCCGAGTCCTCGAGAAATCCTAGAAACCAAATTTTGAAATCATAAGTTTCTATTTAGTTTTTAGCTTGTTCGTAAAAGAGTTTATTTAATTTAATACTAGATACTTCCGCAAGGAATTTCCAAAAATCTATTTAGATGAAGCTTGGCAAAGGGAGTAAAAGTGTTTCTTACTTTTATACTTAGAGAAGATAACTAGTATTACTTACTAGAAACAAGTCGACAACTTCTCAAAACAAAGTTAGAAGGTTACTTTGAATATTTCTCTAAACTACGGCTTTTTGCAAAAACTATCCGTAAAAACTATTTTCCTCTAGAATAGGGTTTCTTGCCGTGCAAGTATCCCACGCTTTTCACTTAAAGTTGGTAAAATTCGAATCTTGAAACTTTCTTATAGTTGACTATCCAAGTGCAACGCTTAGGGGAGGAAAAGGATTAACCTAAGACTTAGAGTTTTCGAAAGCTATACAACTTATTTACTAGAGCTATCAAAGCTATTTTGAGCGGAAGGAAGTTATTGAATTTTAAAGTTTTGGGCAAAACGCTAGATATAGAGTTTTGTAATATAGTTCTGGCTGGAGAGTATTTTTGGATAATTTTTGAACGCAGCTACTCGAGTTCGTAAGGTCTATACAATTTTCCCCGCTCCGATTCCGTTCCGAAATCACAATACAGATCAAGGTATGGCAAAAATAATCATATAGCACGTTACTAGGGCTTCGTCAATCATTAGCCCTAGCTTTCAACAATTGCAGTCCTGAATAAAATAAAATAGTCAACCAAGGCTTCATCAATCATTAGCACTTGGTTTCAGCAACCCAATATAAGCAAGTAAAATAAAAGTGAAGTCCCAAGACATTCCAGCAATTAATTTCCGGCATCCAGTAATACTTTATAAAAAGAAATCATTTCAATGGCTAAGGCTTCATCAATCATTAGCCCTTAGCACTCAACCAGTAATTCCTGTGACAACCAAGCTAACATATCAAATATTTAAATCTGCTAACAGTTATTTAGAACCAAAGATCACATTTGCAGCAGCCTCCTATTCAAATATTTGATCCAAAGCCAAGAAATACCATCCATGATATCACATTGTCACCCCCAAATTCCAAGGCATGACCATCTCAAGGTATTATAAAGCAAATTCAAAAGTAGTACAATTTTTCCACAGCTCCAAGATATATAAAGTAATCCATACGTACTACTTTATCAAACATGACCAAGGCTGGAAAATTTCCAGCTTATCTCCATAACTGCACTTTACTTATTTCGAAGACGAATTCCCAAGATATCAAATGGTTTATTGTCAAACAGATTCCACAGGCTACTTGTGCATTTAATCATGCATTTCGAGTTCCTAACAACTTAGGGTAATAAATTCTAAAGTCAAGCTGAAGATTCTGGTTCATAATCAAATTCGAGCAATAGAGTTAAACCTCCCAAAATTTTCAAAAATCTGTTTAGTAAACCACGGATGAATCAAGCATGAAGGGAATTTTCTGTTTTTACCTCATTTACTCGGGTGAAGTAGGCTATTAAGCTCTCACTTTCTCATACAATGACTTAGCTAAACAATGCAAAATTTCCATTCAGAAGTTGGAGTTAGACCACTGTTACAATCTTCAAAGTTTCCAGGTTCAAATTAAAGGTAATTCACAGAGGAATTCCAGCAATGGCAATGATTCCAAAACATAATTTTTCTTTGGTTAGAACAGGATTTTTTGGTACTCTATTAGTTCTTGAAAACATAGCTAGCTAGTACAGATTTTCAAAGCAAATCCAGGTTCATGCTATAACCGTATTCATCACACAAATCCAGAATTTATAACTACTAAGTTCGGATGGTAGTTCATGAAATAATTTTCTGTTTTCATTTTTATTTTCCTGGTTAGCCAAGCTACAAAACCTTATGCAAACTTCGATTAACATGCTGATAACTAGTTAATCATACACATTAACTCGTAAAAGCCCCAAAATCCCAGATTGAGAACTAAAATTCAATTCCAGGTCTTGGAAAAATTCAGGTCGTACGAAATCCCAATTCACATAAACTAGCATTTTTCTTCCAAGTTCCTAATTTCATTATCCACTCGCACAACTCATCATGCAGGCCCTTAGATGTTTTATCCTCCCTTAGTTAGTTAAGATAATAACCACAGCTCGTAAAAATTGGTTAATTAAACAAACCAGTCCTTAGACATGCTCGGCAGGAGATTAACATCAAACCAGAATTTCTTAGGTTCTTTAATACATCGATTAACTTCATAAAATTAACATGCAAGGTCTTAGGCATCTTGGACATTGAATTTCACTCGGCTACGCACACTTGAGAGCTCAAGTGATCACAAGCAAATAGAGTTTCAGTTGCATTTCCATACCGTTCTTCTCGGCAGAACCAAAACAGAATTGCTAAGCTTCTTAGTTCATCATCCGACATTATTTTCAGTTAAAACTTTTTACTTTGCCCTTAATTCACACATGCACAAATTTCTGAGTTGAACAGCTAACAAGTCAGTCCAGAAAATTCAGCTCGGCAGCATCAATACTCTCACAAATCCAGAAATTGTGGGTCTTCACTCAGTGCTTGTATGAGAAACGAATTTCTGTTTTCATCTTCTCATTTTCCAAATTACTCTAGGCTAATTAATTTCATGCATGACACTAATCGTAATACTCATCCAAGGTTCGATTAATTAACCACCTACACCTGCTCAAATCATTTCCAAAAGACGCACTGAGGCTGCAATCCTAAATCAGCCACTCGGCAGGGACATCTAACCAAAACAGAAAATTTTCCTAATATCTTAAGTTCACCATCCGAGCACTTAGATTGACATGCATGACCTTGAGCATCATGTTTAGTGTTAAGTAACCGTATATATGAGCTCAAATTACTTCAATTAAGCAATGATCAAGTCTGCATTTCTGATTCAAGCTCACGGCAAAACCAATTCTTCCCAAAACAGATTTCTCATTTATTTTTTTTTTGTCTGACTACATAACCAACACGAGCATGCTCTGGTAAAACTTCATCTACTGATACTTGACTTAAATTTAACCCAAAAAGAATTACCTCAGAAACCAGCTAAGCCACACACCAGAAATTTGAAATTCCTATCCTCCGCTCGGCTCACACGCACGGTTTTGGTTCTGGTTTTGGTAGCTGTAAAGTTGCGACTGGAGCTGCTGAGATGCGGCTTGGTTGAAGTGGAAAATGGTCAGAAGAGAAGAAGGGTGTAGATCAATCAAATGTTCCCACGCGGTGGTCTCCTGGCTTGTGAGAACCCGTATTGCCCTAATATTTTCCTAGGGTTTTTCCCCTTTAATGGCATGTTTTCTGCATTTTCTGGCTAGAAATATTTTCTTGGAGAATTTTATGAGCAATTATAGTTTTTAGATAATTTTTCTAGCATTGGATAGTTTTTGAAAAATTAAGTATATAGAAAGGACGTGGGACCCACTAGTGCGGAAAGTTCGGAAAAATTCGGCCAATAAGGTTAGATTCCGGATACTGTGTAAAATTTATCGGGTGTTAAGAGATAAGTAGAATGTGTGAAGTGATTGATGTGAGAGGGAAAGAAAGATAAGAATGCATTAATGAGTGTGACAAGTGTCACAATATGATTGGTTGGACTTTATGGTTTACTATTCATATTTTTGACTTTTGACCAAAATTAGTTAATATCTCACAAAAATTGAAAAAACTTACCATTTCTTACCTTCTTGTGGCCGACTTTCTTGAGCTAAGAAGAAAGGAAATTCTTCAAGATTCTTGCTTCCATTTTGCTTGAATGTGATCATCCAACCATTTGATCTTGATTCCATTCCATAAACCCTTTCTATTTGGTGCTAGTAAGTAGTTTGGTGGAGTTTGTTTGAAGAGCTAAGGTGTCCAACATCTCTCTCTCTCTTAATTTCTTGGTAAGTGATGCTTGAACACCCTACTACACCTAATGATGTTTATGTTTGGCTTAGAAGTGGCTAAAGTGATGGATTATATGATTTATTTCTTTATTTGACTTGATTTGGTGAAGTTTTCAATTTTATGAGGAATTTTCTGGTTTCATATGATCTTGATGGTGTGGTTGTTTTTTATGGTTAGTAATAAGGGGCTTTGACTCTAGTAGGTGTGAATTGATGATAAATGCAATCAATTTTGGATTTGGATTGAAATGTGAAAAGTTAGGGTTCATGAACCCCTAATCTGTCCGAAATTTTAGGTCATATATAGAGGCCGAATTGGACTTTACTCAAAACATGAAAGTTGTAGGTATTGATGAGTTTGAAGTGCCTGCAAAAGTTCAGGGTATTTGGAGTAGTGTAGAGTGAGTTATGCCGTTTTTACTGTTGCTGTTTTTGGTGATCAGAATGTGCGAACTGCGATAGTAATTGTCTGTTTTGACTGGAATTGATTTGGATTTTGTTGATGGTGTCTTCTGATGAAATGTAGCTTGATGTCTTAGCTTTCATATGCATTTGGAATCAATGCATTTGGACCTGTATAGACTGACTTGGACTGATTACAGTTTTGTGTGATTTGGGAACCTGCAATTACGGTTCTGGCTTGGTTTTCTGCATTTTTGGACCTAGTTGTACTAGGATTTGGACTGAGAGGCCTTCTACATTGTTGTAGCCCTGTATTTTAGCTTCGAGATGGTGGGTCTTACACCCTCATCCGATAAGCGTAGCATATTTTGTGCCATTACCGCATACGGAGGCCAAAACTGTTTTTGTTGATTGATCAAATGAGTTATATTTTCTGATTTTCTGGTTTGCTAATATGCTTATATATATGTATATGAAACCCTATTGGGGTTGTGATTCGCATGGCTTTATGATTCGTTATCGAGTCTCATTGTACTTGTTTACATAAGACTTACTCTTATTCCGGTCATTTCCTAGTTAACTTTTACTGTGAGCCTAGTGAACGGCTTTTGGACATGGGATAACTTTTGTGAGAAATGTTGGGACTGATTTGAGGATATAATGAAGCCTTAATGGCTGGAAAAGTAAGGAATTTAGGGGAAATGCTGTCCGATTTTCTAGGCCGTTTGGTTCTTTAAGTTGGATTTGCCTTTTGATGGAAATGAAGGGCTTTTGGGTTGTTGACCCTAGGTCTTCATGTTATCTTTTTGTTTCCAAGAAAATCATGTTCTTTCACCCTTGCATTAGTATTTATTTGGCAAGGCATACGACGTGTAGTCGAGCCTCACTTGTGCATTCCGTTTGCTCGATTTGGATATGAAACCTTCAATTGGTTTATTTTGATTATGTTAGGGTTTCTTGGCGATTAAGGCCAATCTGAAGTGAAAGTTGAGCCGGTGAGTGTACCACTGCCTGCTACCCCTTTATGTGAAATATCTGAATATTTGAATACTTGATTTATGACTATTGAAGCCAAGTACTGTTTTGATCAAATGGAGGCGAGGGTGTACTTTATCACACTCGTTCTCTGGTCTGTTCATATGCCAATTTTGAACGTGTATCTGAATCTGCTATCTGTATCTGTATCTGAATCTGTTATCTGTATCTGGATCTGTATCTGTTCTGACGTCGCTTGGAAGCTTGTGTCCAACGACCTTTCTGTGACCTATGAGCTCAAATCCTGTGGCTAAGTTATTCGAGTCGGGCCGGCAAGGGCCTGGACGATTAGATAACGAACCACGGTAGTCTGTTTTGGGATCTTTGGGTATTGAGACCCTTGATTCCGGGTATACTCGAGTATTACCATTTCTGTTCAGTTACGGTGAGCGGGCCCGGTAAAGGGGTGTTTGGTGGACGGAATTCGGTGTAAAGAGGGGTCTACGGACGCGTTGGTTCGATATACATTGACGGAGAGTCAACCGGTTTGGATCAAGTACTGCGCTGGGAAATTTGGCTCCTGAGAGCCATCCGTATCCTTCTGATTTGAATCATTGGTTCTTTTGCTTTACATCTGACATGTGTATCTGCTTTGTTAAATGTGAAATGCCATGATTTTAATGCTATCTGTTTGGTACCTCATTGAGCGCAAGCTCACCCCTTTCTGTTCCCTTTTGTTTTCCTTACAGGAAAATAAACACTTTTGGTCTGGATTTGACAAATGGCTGCCAAATTGAGCTAGTTGCACATATCTTTTGTATAGCTCATGTATTAAAACCCGAAATGTACTTTTGGGGCGTTTTCTCTTTTGATTTGTAAACGCTAAAGTTCAGATGTGAATGTTTGTTAGCTATTTCGGTTGGGTTCTGACGGGTCGGTTACTATTCATGGCCGACTCCGGATTTCATTTTATTTTATTCTAGGTTATTTTACTATTTTGATTTGTTTACGCGCGTTTGTAAGTTCCGGATTGAAGTGGATAGCTCTAATCTGATCCGTAGTCCTGGCGAGAGCTGGGCAGGCAGTCTGCTAACCCCTTTGGTTCGCCTTAGGGGAAAGTGGGGCTGTTACAATTGGTATCAGAGCCTGCTTCGCGTGGTCTCTGCGCGGAGTGAGCCTGGACTAGGTGGTGAATAGATATGAAGGATTAAGTGCTCGTTCGAGCCTAAGCTTTGAATTGTGAATGTTATAGGCCTTAACTTTTCTTGTGGTCTCTGAGGAACATAGATCGGTACGTCTGGTGGGAATTTCGATTGTAGATGGTTTACTCTTGGGACTGGCCAGCTCGAGAGGTGAATTGTCTTATTTCGGATTCTTGTGCCTGAGTACTCCAGAGTTGAGGCGATGTTACGTATGTGAGATTTGCATTTTGGGAACATGATTAAGATTTGTTCGATTGGAATGAGTACAAGAGATTAATGGATATTTCATTTGGATAATAGGTGATGTGAGAGACCGGACGGGGTTATTTTAGAGGTTTGGGACGATATATCCCTTTTCTTTTGATTCGCTCGTATGTTGTTACCACATGCCGTCGGTTGTGTAATTGTGTATATGAATAATTGCCTAATTTGATACGTATTTGTATATTTGATCATTTGTTTCCTTGATCTGTGGAATGTTATGTGCATATATGTTTACTTGTGTAATTGGTGGTCTCGATTTTGGATACTTTAGTCAATTTCCTATTGCTATGTTTATTTACTCAAATATCTTTGGGGGGGAAAAAAACAAGGAGAGGAAAAAAAAAATTATTGTAAGAAAGACGGAAACACGGATGTGGTCGTGGCCGTGGAGCTAAGCGAGGCCAAGAATCAAGAGAAGAAAGGGAAACAATAGCTGGACAAGGACCGAGAATGCCACTTGTACTTAGGAATGTAATTGACCCATTGTTTTGCCCGACAGGCTAGCATCTAAGTTCCAGCAACTCCGTACGATGACACACTGGGTTGATCCGTATCAAGAAATCGCGGTTCTCCGAGACGAAATACAGGTTCAAAGGAGGCTAATCGAGTACTGGGAAGGGCGATGGAAGCAAGAGTATTCGGAGAAACTTGAGCTACACCAAAACATGGAGCTAAAGAAAAAATACGAAGAGATTTCCAAGGAGACAGTAGCAATGGCACAAAGCAATACTTATATGGGGATTCCAGAGGAAGCTCAAAAGATAGGAATTGTAAGGCCACAACTGAAGATCTTCCATGCAAAGAAAAAGGGTAAAGCTGGAAGGCCATTTGCTAAGAGGGGCCGTGGATCGGGTGGTGTGACAAATTGTAGTTATTGTAGAAAATCCAATCATATTGAAGTGGATTGTTGGTTAAAGGGGAGGAGATGTCTGTGTTATGGGAGCGCCGAGCATCTGATTGCTAATTGCCCGGGTTTAGCGCGTGAAAAGAAAGGAACCCAACAACCAACCAAGACCGACCCTGGACTGTCAAGTGGAGAAGGGACTGGAATAAAGAACCTCGTTTCTTCTGACTCTGACGACGAAGAAGGTACAGGCCATTGGTTACTTTAACTTTGCAAGGTAAAATTTCGAGGGCGAAATTTCTTTAAGGGGGAGAGAGTGTGAGAACCCGTATTGCCCTAATATTTTCCTAGGGTTTTTCCCCTTTAATGGCATGTTTTCTGCATTTTCTGGCTAGAAATATTTTCTTGGGGAATTTTATGAGCAATTATAGTTTTTAGATAATTTTTCTAGCAGTGGATAGTTTTTGAAAATTAAGTATATAGAAAGGACGTGGGACCCACTAGTGCGGAAAGTTCGGAAAAAAATTCGGCCAATAAGGTTAGATTCCGGATACTGTGTAAAATTTATCGGGTGTTAAGAGATAAGTAGAATGTGTGAAGTGATTGATGTGAGAGGGAAAGAAAGATAAGAATGCATTAATGAGTGTGACAAGTGTCACAATATGATTGGTTGGACTTTATGATTTACTATTCACATTTTTGACTTTTGACCAAAATTAGTTAATATCTCACAAAAATTGAAAAAACTTACCATTTCTTACCTTCTTGTGGCCGACTTTCTTGAGCTAAGAAGAAAGGAAATTCTTCAAGATTCTTGCTTCCATTTTGCTTGAATGTGATCATCCAACCATTTGATCTTGATTCCATTCCATAAAACCTTTCTATTTGGTGCTAGTAAGTAGTTTGGTGGAGTTTGTTTGAAGAGCTAAGGTGTCCAACATCTCTCTCTCTCTTAATTTCTTGGTAAGTGATGCTTGAACACCCTACTACACCTAATGATGTTTATGTTTGGCTTAGAAGTGGCTAAAGTGATGGATTATATGATTTATTTCTTTATTTGACTTGATTTGGTGAAGTTTTCAATTTTATGAGGAATTTTCTGGTTTCATATGATCTTGATGGTGTGGTTGTTTTTTATGGTTAGTAATAAGGGGCTTTGACTCTAGTAGGTGTGAATTGATGATAAATGCAATCAATTTTGGATTTGGATTGAAATGTGAAAAGTTAGGGTTCATGAACCCCTAATCTGTCCGAAATTTTAGGTCATCGATAGAGGCCGAATTGGACTTTGCTCAAAACATGAAAGTTGTAGGTATTGATGAGTTTGACGTGGCTGAAAAATTTCAGGGTATTTGGAGCAGTATAGAGTGAGTTATGCCGTTTTTACTGTTGCTGTTTTTGGTGATCAGAATGTGCGAACTGCGATAGTAATTGTCTGTTTTGACTGGAATTGATTTGGATTTTGTTGATGGTGTCTTCTGATGAAATGTAGCTTGATGTCTTAGCTTTCATATGCATTTGGAATCAATGCATTTGGACCTGTATAGACTGACTTGGACTGATTACAGTTTTGTGTGATTTGGGAACCTGCAATTACGGTTCTGGCTTGGTTTTCTGCATTTTTGGACCTAGTTGTACTAGGATTTGGACTGAGAGGCCTTCTACATTGTTGTAGCCCTGTATTTTAGCTTCGAGATGGTGGGTCTTACACCCTCATCCGATAAGCGTAGCATATTTTGTGCCATTACCGCATACGGAGGCCAAAACTGTTTTTGTTGATTGATCAAATGAGTTATATTTTCTGATTTTCTGGTTTGCTAATATGCTTATATATATGTATATGAAACCCTATTGGGGTTGTGATTCGCATGGCTTTATGATTCGTTATCGAGTCTCATTGTACTTGTTTACATAAGACTTACTCTTATTCCGGTCATTTCCTAGTTAACTTTTACTGTGAGCCTAGTGAACGGCTTTTGGACATGGGATAACTTTTGTGAGAAATGTTGGGACTGATTTGAGGATATAATGAAGCCTTAATGGCTGGAAAAGTAAGGAATTTAGGGGAAATGCTGTCCGATTTTCTAGGCCGTTTGGTTCTTTAAGTTGGATTTGCCTTTTGATGGAAATGAAGGGCTTTTGGGTTGTTGACCCTAGGTCTTCATGTTATCTTTTTGTTTCCAAGAAAATCATGTTCTTGCACCCTTGCATTAGTATTTATTTGGCAAGGCATACGACGTGTAGTCGAGCCTCACTTGTGCATTCCGTTTGCTCGATTTGGATATGAAACCTTCAATTGGTTTATTTTGATTATGTTAGGGTTTCTTGGCGATTAAGGCCAATCTGAAGTGAAAGTTGAGCCGGTGAGTGTACCACTGCCTGCTACCCCTTTATGTGAAATATCTGAATATTTGACTATTGAAGCCAAGTACTTTTATGATCAAATGGAGGCGAGGGTGTACTTTATCACACTCGTTCTCTGGTCTGTTCATATGCCAATTTTGAACGTGTATCTGAATCTGCTATCTGTATCTGTATCTGAATCTGTTATCTGTATCTGGATCTGTATCTGTTCTGACGTCGCTTGGAAGCTTGTGTCCAACGACCTTTCTGTGACCTATGAGCTCAAATCCTGTGGCTAAGTTATTCGAGTCGGGCCGGCAAGGGCCTGGACGATTAGATAACGAACCACGGTAGTCTGTTTTGGGATCTTTGGGTATTGAGACCCTTGATTCCGGGTATACTCGAGTATTACCATTTCTGTTCAGTTACGGTGAGCGGGCCCGGTAAAGGGGTGTTTGGTGGACGGAATTCGGTGTAAAGAGGGGTCTACGGACGCGTTGGTTCGATATACATTGACGGAGAGTCAACCGGTTTGGATCAAGTACTGCGCTGGGAAATTTGGCTCCTGAGAGCCATCCGTATCCTTCTGATTTGAATCATTGGTTCTTTTGCTTTACATCTGACATGTGTATCTGCTTTGTTAAATGTGAAATGCCATGATTTTAATGCTATCTGTTTGGTACCTCATTGAGCGCAAGCTCACCCCTTTCTGTTCCCTTTTGTTTTCCTTACAGGAAAATAAACACTTTTGGTCTGGATTTGACAAATGGCTGCCAAATTGAGCTAGTTGCACATATCTTTTGTATAGCTCATGTATTAAAACCCGAAATGTACTTTTGGGGCGTTTTCTCTTTTGATTTGTAAACGCTAAAGTTCAGATGTGAATGTTTGTTAGCTATTTCGGTTGGGTTCTGACGGGTCGGTTACTATTCATGGCCGACTCCGGATTTCATTTTATTTTATTCTAGGTTATTTTACTATTTTGATTTGTTTACGCGCGTTTGTAAGTTCCGGATTGAAGTGTATAGCTCTAATCTGATCCGTAGTCCTGGCGAGAGCTGGGCAGGCAGTCTGCTAACCCCTTTGGTTCGCCTTAGGGGAAAGTGGGGCTGTTACAATTGGTATCAGAGCCTGCTTCGCGTGGTCTCTGCGCGGAGTGAGCCTGGACTAGGTGGTGAATAGATATGAAGGATTAAGTGCTCGTTCGAGCCTAAGCTTTGAATTGTGAATGTTATAGGCCTTAACTTTTCTTGTGGTCTCTGAGGAACATAGATCGGTACGTCTGGTGGGAATTTCGATTGTAGATGGTTTACTCTTGGGACTGGCCAGCTCGAGAGGTGAATTGTCTTATTTCGGATTCTTGTGCCTGAGTACTCCAGAGTTGAGGCGATGTTACGTATGTGAGATTTGCATTTTGGGAACATGATTAAGATTTGTTCGATTGGAATGAGTACAAGAGATTAATGGATATTTCATTTGGATAATAGGTGATGTGAGAGACCGGACGGGGTTATTTTAGAGGTTTGGGACGATATATCCCTTTTCTTTTGATTCGCTCGTATGTTGTTACCACATGCCGTCGGTTGTGTAATTGTGTATATGAATAATTGCCTAATTTGATACGTATTTGTATATTTGATCATTTGTTTCCTTGATCTGTGGAATGTTATGTGCATATATGTTTACTTGTGTAATTGGTGGTCTCGATTTTGGATACTTTAGTCAATTTCCTATTGCTATGTTTATTTACTCAAATATCTTTGGGGGGGAAAAAAACAAGGAGAGGAAAAAAAAAATTATTGTAAGAAAGACGGAAACACGGATGTGGTCGTGGCCGTGGAGCTAAGCGAGGCCAAGAATCAAGAGAAGAAAGGGAAACAATAGCTGGACAAGGACCGAGAATGCCACTTGTACTTAGGAATGTAATTGACCCATTGTTTTGCCCGACAGGCTAGCATCTAAGTTCCAGCAACTCCGTACGATGACACACTGGGTTGATCCGTATCAAGAAATCGCGGTTCTCCGAGACGAAATACAGGTTCAAAGGAGGCTAATCGAGTACTGGGAAGGGCGATGGAAGCAAGAGTATTCGGAGAAACTTGAGCTACACCAAAACATGGAGCTAAAGAAAAAATACGAAGAGATTTCCAAGGAGACAGTAGCAATGGCACAAAGCAATACTTATATGGGGATTCCAGAGGAAGCTCAAAAGATAGGAATTGTAAGGCCACAACTGAAGATCTTCCATGCAAAGAAAAAGGGTAAAGCTGGAAGGCCATTTGCTAAGAGGGGCCGTGGATCGGGTGGTGTGACAAATTGTAGTTATTGTAGAAAATCCAATCATATTGAAGTGGATTGTTGGTTAAAGGGGAGGAGATGTCTGTGTTATGGGAGCGCCGAGCATCTGATTGCTAATTGCCCGGGTTTAGCGCGTGAAAAGAAAGGAACCCAACAACCAACCAAGACCGACCCTGGACTGTCAAGTGGAGAAGGGACTGGAATAAAGAACCTCGTTTCTTCTGACTCTGACGACGAAGAAGGTACAGGCCATTGGTTACTTTAACTTTGCAAGGTAAAATTTCGAGGGCGAAATTTCTTTAAGGGGGAGAGAGTGTGAGAACCCGTATTGCCCTAATATTTTCCTAGGGTTTTTCCCCTTTAATGGCATGTTTTCTGCATTTTCTGGCTAGAAATATTTTCTTGGAGAATTTTATGAGCAATTATAGTTTTTAGATAATTTTTCTAGCATTGGATAGTTTTTGAAAAATTAAGTATATAGAAAGGACGTGGGACCCACTAGTGCGGAAAGTTCGGAAAAATTCGGCCAATAAGGTTAGATTCCGGATACTGTGTAAAATTTATCGGGTGTTAAGAGATAAGTAGAATGTGTGAAGTGATTGATGTGAGAGGGAAAGAAAGATAAGAATGCATTAATGAGTGTGACAAGTGTCACAATATGATTGGTTGGACTTTATGGTTTACTATTCACATTTTTGACTTTTGACCAAAATTAGTTAATATCTCACAAAAATTGAAAAAACTTACCATTTCTTACCTTCTTGTGGCCGACTTTCTTGAGCTAAGAAGAAAGGAAATTCTTCAAGATTCTTGCTTCCATTTTGCTTGAATGTGATCATCCAACCATTTGATCTTGATTCCATTCCATAAAACCTTTCTATTCGGTGCTAGTAAGTAGTTTGGTGGAGTTTGTTTGAAGAGCTAAGGTGTCCAACATCTCTCTCTCTCTTAATTTCTTGGCAAGTGATGCTTGAACACCCTACTACACCTAATGATGTTTATGTTTGGCTTAGAAGTGGCTAAAGTGATGGATTATATGATTTATTTCTTTATTTGACTTGATTTGGTGAAGTTTTCAATTTTATGAGGAATTTTCTGGTTTCATATGATCTTGATGGTGTGGTTGTTTTTTATGGTTAGTAATAAGGGGCTTTGACTCTAGTAGGTGTGAATTGATGATAAATGCAATCAATTTTGGATTTGGATTGAAATGTGAAAAGTTAGGGTTCATGAACCCCTAATCTGTCCGAAATTTTAGGTCATATATAGAGGCCGAATTGGACTTTACTCAAAACATGAAAGTTGTAGGTATTGATGAGTTTGAAGTGCCTGCAAAAGTTCAGGGTATTTGGAGTAGTGTAGAGTGAGTTATGCCGTTTTTACTGTTGCTGTTTTTGGTGATCAGAATGTGCGAACTGCGATAGTAATTGTCTGTTTTGACTGGAATTGATTTGGATTTTGTTGATGGTGTCTTCTGATGAAATGTAGCTTGATGTCTTAGCTTTCATATGCATTTGGAATCAATGCATTTGGACCTGTATAGACTGACTTGGACTGATTACAGTTTTGTGTGATTTGGGAACCTGCAATTACGGTTCTGGCTTGGTTTTCTGCATTTTTGGACCTAGTTGTACTAGGATTTGGACTGAGAGGCCTTCTACATTGTTGTAGCCCTGTATTTTAGCTTCGAGATGGTGGGTCTTACACCCTCATCCGATAAGCGTAGCATATTTTGTGCCATTACCGCATACGGAGGCCAAAACTGTTTTTGTTGATTGATCAAATGAGTTATATTTTCTGATTTTCTGGTTTGCTAATATGCTTATATATATGTATATGAAACCCTATTGGGGTTGTGATTCGCATGGCTTTATGATTCGTTATCGAGTCTCATTGTACTTGTTTACATAAGACTTACTCTTATTCCGGTCATTTCCTAGTTAACTTTTACTGTGAGCCTAGTGAACGGCTTTTGGACATGGGATAACTTTTGTGAGAAATGTTGGGACTGATTTGAGGATATAATGAAGCCTTAATGGCTGGAAAAGTAAGGAATTTAGGGGAAATGCTGTCCGATTTTCTAGGCCGTTTGGTTCTTTAAGTTGGATTTGCCTTTTGATGGAAATGAAGGGCTTTTGGGTTGTTGACCCTAGGTCTTCATGTTATCTTTTTGTTTCCAAGAAAATCATGTTCTTTCACCCTTGCATTAGTATTTATTTGGCAAGGCATACGACGTGTAGTCGAGCCTCACTTGTGCATTCCGTTTGCTCGATTTGGATATGAAACCTTCAATTGGTTTATTTTGATTATGTTAGGGTTTCTTGGCGATTAAGGCCAATCTGAAGTGAAAGTTGAGCCGGTGAGTGTACCACTGCCTGCTACCCCTTTATGTGAAATATCTGAATATTTGACTATTGAAGCCAAGTACTGTTATGATCAAATGGAGGCGAGGGTGTACTTTATCACACTCGTTCTCTGGTCTGTTCATATGCCAATTTTGAACGTGTATCTGAATCTGCTATCTGTATCTGTATCTGAATCTGTTATCTGTATCTGGATCTGTATCTGTTCTGACGTCGCTTGGAAGCTTGTGTCCAACGACCTTTCTGTGACCTATGAGCTCAAATCCTGTGGCTAAGTTATTCGAGTCGGGCCGGCAAGGGCCTGGACGATTAGATAACGAACCACGGTAGTCTGTTTTGGGATCTTTGGGTATTGAGACCCTTGATTCCGGGTATACTCGAGTATTACCATTTCTGTTCAGTTACGGTGAGCGGGCCCGGTAAAGGGGTGTTTGGTGGACGGAATTCGGTGTAAAGAGGGGTCTACGGACGCGTTGGTTCGATATACATTGACGGAGAGTCAACCGGTTTGGATCAAGTACTGCGCTGGGAAATTTGGCTCCTGAGAGCCATCCGTATCCTTCTGATTTGAATCATTGGTTCTTTTGCTTTACATCTGACATGTGTATCTGCTTTGTTAAATGTGAAATGCCATGATTTTAATGCTATCTGTTTGGTACCTCATTGAGCGCAAGCTCACCCCTTTCTGTTCCCTTTTGTTTTCCTTACAGGAAAATAAACACTTTTGGTCTGGATTTGACAAATGGCTGCCAAATTGAGCTAGTTGCACATATCTTTTGTATAGCTCATGTATTAAAACCCGAAATGTACTTTTGGGGCGTTTTCTCTTTTGATTTGTAAACGCTAAAGTTCAGATGTGAATGTTTGTTAGCTATTTCGGTTGGGTTCTGACGGGTCGGTTACTATTCATGGCCGACTCCGGATTTCATTTTATTTTATTCTAGGTTATTTTACTATTTTGATTTGTTTACGCGCGTTTGTAAGTTCCGGATTGAAGTGGATAGCTCTAATCTGATCCGTAGTCCTGGCGAGAGCTGGGCAGGCAGTCTGCTAACCCCTTTGGTTCGCCTTAGGGGAAAGTAGGGCTGTTACATGGCTTCCTCCCTCAGCTAGCGGATAGAACAGGAAATTTTCTGCTCAGGGATTTCTTTTCTTCTTGCTCTCGGTTACAGCAGGTAACTCCCTCTCTCTCGGTCGATACTCACGATGCAATGTGGAGTGGAATGCGGCTTGTGGTTGTGGTCTGAGGTGTAGTGGTGCAGAGGAGATGGAAATGGTGCTCGGTTGAGTGTGTATGATGTTTGAGTACTGAATTGGATAAGTTTCTCACTGGCCGAATGAAGAGGTAGCGTATAAGGTTGTGAAGTGGTGCTGCAGTGGTGAAGTGTGTGATTGGCCGGCTGAGGTGGTGGAGCTGCGGTTGGCCGAATGGGGTGGCTGGTGATCATGATGTCCGGGAGTTGTTTGGTTGCAGAAATTGGTTATGGCCGGGGGTGGTGTTGTGAGGTTGTGAGGGTATTGTAGACTTTTCACTAATTCTCCAATTAGCCACTCAAGTCCTTGGTCCTAGTTTAGCTCCAAAAATTGTCCCCAAATTGATTTGAACGCCTAATGGAAACGCTAATCTTGCAAGACTTTGATTATCGAAATCTTAGGTCCTAAATATGATTATAGTACTTGTATTATTTCTATCTAAACTTTATTGATTACGAATTAGTATTAAGCTTCCTTTAATGCATAACATTCTTGTTTGATTAATTAAACCATTAAAATCAAGTTTGACCAATATATATAAATCTAACATTTTATGTTAATACGAAAAATTTAATCTACCTCTAAAAGTCTTAACTTAGTTTAGCGGAACCAAGGAATTCATAATTTAGAAAATTATATAACTTTCCACATAAACGTGCTTTACGTACTTAAATGCAAACAAGTAAAAGTAGTACTAGGAAATATTAAAGAATAAAAAGAATGCAATTGACATACGAAATGTTATTTATGTAAGCATTTTTCAGGGTTCTCACATCCTCCCCTCCTTACAAAGAATTTTGTCCTCAAAATTCACACATTCTGGATAAATAAATCAGGATACTTTTTCTGCATTTCTTCTTCTAACTCCCAAGTTGCTTCTTCGAATCCATGATTTTTCCACAAAATCTTCACCAGGGGAATTTTCTTATTTCTCAGCTCCTTCATTTCTCTTTCCAGAATCCTGACCGGTCCTTCTTCATATGATAACGTCTCATCCACTTCAATCCCCTCTAGTGGCAACACGTGGCTTGGATCAGAATAATATTTCCTAAGCATGGAAACATGGAATACATCATGCATCTTGGCCATGCTTGCAGGCAACTTCAATTGATACGCTACTAACCCAACTTTCTTCAAAATTTCGAAAGGTCCAATATACCTTGGCTTCAGCTTCTTACCTTTCTTAGACACTACCCCGCCCTTCAAGGGTTTAATTCTGAGAAAAACCTTGTCACCTACTTTAAATTCCAGATCCTTCCTCCTTGTGTCGGCGTAGCTCTTTTGTCTACTCTGAGCAACTTGAAGCCTTTCTCTGATCAATTTTACTTTCTCCTGAGCTTCTTCTATCCAAGGTATAGCTGTAGGGTCTACGATTTTCTTTTCTCCAACTTCACCCCAATGAATTGGAGATCGGCACCTTCTTCCATACAATGCCTCATAAGGTGCCATCTGGATTGAAGCCTGATAGCTATTATTATAAGCAAATTCCACTAAGGTCATATATTGGTTCCACTTACCTCCAAAGTCCAGTATACACGACCTCAGTAGATCCTCCAAAGTCTGAATTGTCATTTCCGACTGCCCGTCGGTTTGGGGATGGTACGCAGTACTAAACTTCAACTTGGTCCCCAAAGAATCCTGAAATTTCTGCCAGAAGCGCGAGACAAACCTTGGGTCTCGATCAGACACGATACTCACTGGAATACCATGTAACCTTAGGATCTCTTCTGTGTACAACTTGACCAATTTTTCCAATGAGAAACTCATGCTTACAGGTAAGAAGTGTGCAGACTTGGTGAGTCGATCGACTATTACCCAAATTGCATCAAAACCTTTTTGACTTTTAGGTAAGCCCGTTACAAAATCCATTGTTATGTGTTCCCATTTCCATTCAGGGATTTCCAACGGCTGCAATAAACCAGAGGGTTTTTGGTGTTCTGCTTTTACTTGTTGGCAGATTAAGCATTTTTGCACAAATGCGGCCACGTCCTTTTTCAAACCTTCCCACCAGTATAATCCCTTCACATCATGGTACATCTTGGTCACACCTGGGTGTATGGTATACTTTGATCGATGTGATTCTTCCAAAATTTCTTTTCTTATCTCTTCATCTGACGGAACCACAATTCGATCTTGAAACCTCAATACCCCTTCAGGCCCTAATTTGAAGTCTAATGTTTCCCCTTTTTGTACTTTCTCCAGATTCTTCCGAATCATAGGGTCCGTTTTCTGGGCCTCCTTAATACGCTCTAGCAACGGTGACTTCAATGATAAGTTCCCAAATATAACTTTCAACTCCTCCAAGCGAGGGTTCCAACCACTTATTTCTTCTAACATATCCCACTCTTTTACCATTAACCCTGCTACTTGGGCCTTCCTACTTAGAGCGTCAGCCACCACGTTGGCTTTGCCTGGATGGTAATTAATCGAGCAATCATAATCTTCCAGGAATTCTACCCATCGCCTTTGTCTCAAATTCAGCTCCTTTTGGGAGAACAAGTACTTGAGGCTCTTATGATCCGTAAAAACCTCAAAAGTCACGCCGTACAAGTAGTGTCTCCATTTCTTCAAGGCGAAAATTACTGCGGCTAGTTCTAGGTCATGAGTTGGGTAGTTTTGCTCGTGGGGTTTCAATTTCCTAGACGCATAGGCAACTACCTTACCCATTTGCATTAAAACACATCGCAGACCTTCTCTGGAAGCATCAGAATATACAGCATAACCTTCACCTCCGTCAGGTAAAACCAAAACGGGAGCGGATGTTAACCGCTTCTTTAGTTCCTGAAAACTTGACTCGCACTTCGGAGTCCAGACAAACTTAGCCCCTTTCTTGGTTAGCTCAGTCATAGGTCCTGCAATTTTCGCAAAATCCTGGATAAATCGCCTATAATAACCTGCTAAACCCAAGAAGCTTCTAACTTCAGTTGGAGTTTCTGGTTGTTTCCAAGTCATAACGGCCTCAACCTTTGCCGGGTCCACGGCAATACCATCCTCAGAAACTCTGTGCCCTAGAAAAGATATTTCAGTCAACCAAAACTCACACTTGCTGAATTTGGCATATAGCTTATGTTCTCTTAATATCTGTAAAACCACCTCTAGGTGCTTAGCATGTTTCTCACGAGTCTTAGAGTAGATCAAGATATCATCTATGAAAACCACTACAAACTGGTCCAGGTACTTCTTAAAAATTCTCTGCATCAAGTCCATGAAAGCAGCTGGTGCATTGGTTAATCCAAAAGGCATGACTGCAAACTCAAAATGTCCATATCTTGTACTAAAAGCAGTCTTGGGTATATCTTCCTTCCTGATCTTCAACTGATAGTACCCTTGCCTCAAATCCAGCTTAGAAAAGACCACTGACCCTTGCAGTTGGTCGAACAAGCTATCAATCAACGGTAGAGGGTATTTATTCTTAATGATAGCCTCATTTAACCCTCGGTAATCGATACACAACCTCAAGCTTCCATCTTTTTTCTTCACAAATAGGACGGGTGCTCCCCAAGGTGAGTCACTCTCCTTCACAAAACCTTTCTCCAACAGATCCTGTAGTTGAATTTTCAATTCTTTTAGCTCGGCAGGAGCCATTCGATACGGGGTCTTAGAAATCGGAGCCGTTCCAGGCACCAAGTCAATCTTAAATTCCACTTCCCTTTCCGGCGGTAGAGTCTTAAGCTCTTCAGGGAACACATCCGGAAACTCTCGTACCACTGGTACATCCTCCAGCTTCACTTGATCATTGGGAGCGTTTATCAGGAAAGCTAAGAAACCTTGCGCTCCTTTAGACAACATTTTCCTTGCTCGAATTCCTGAGATCATAGCAGAAGATGCTAACCTACCCTTGACATCTAACCTCAGGGTTGCTTCACCGGGTATACAAAATTCCACTACTTTTGCTCGACAGTCAAGTTTAGCATGATAATGACCTAGAAAATCCATTCCTATTATAACATCGTAACCTTTTATGTCTAGGCTAATCAGATCCACTAGCATTTTACGTTCTCCAATCCAGAATTCACAATTCTTATAAGCCAAGCTAGTGATTACATTCTTATTACCCATGGGTGTCCTAACTTCAAGATCAAAGGGTAATTTAACTGGTTGCACATCTATTCCAGACATAAAAGATGGGCTAACAAAAGAATGGGTTGCCCCAGGGTCAATCAATACTTTAGCTAATCGGTGAAAGATTGGGAGTGTACCTTCCACCACCTCCGAGGAATCAGGTACAGGTTGGTCCACTAAGGCGTACACTAGGGCAGGAACTGTTGGCCGGCCTCCTCCAGAGGTACTTGGTCTAGCGCTAGGGGTAGTCCCACCTGGAATTTTGGGACATCCAGCAACTTGATGCTCGCTACTGCCGCATCTCAAACACTTTCCTAACTTTTTCCAGCAGCTATCCATAGTATGGCCGGTTTTCTTACAGTACGCACAAGTCATTTGGGCAGTTATGGCTCGGCCTCCTTGCGGGGTGTTCCTAGGTTGTCCCCTTCCAATCGGTCCTACTCTGGATCCGTTATTTCGTCCTCCCGTATTTCTGGCTCCATTTCCTCTTGCCTTTGGTCTGGATTGACCTCGGGCTCTCTATCTCTACCCGCTTCCGGATGTTGTCTAGTGGGTCTCCCGCGGCCCCTTCCTACCACTTGGCGATCCATGGTCTAAGTTATGCCTATTATGGAAGGATCAAACGATTAAGCGTAGAATTATTTATTTAGGCTTGTTAACATTCCTTTAGTAATTAAAGTCAATATGGAATGGAAGACAAGTAAGTAAAACACTTAACATATATTTCCGGATAAAAGTCATACAAATAATAGGTTGGGACATTCCCAAAAGTAAGGCACATAACCAGCAAAAATACATACGAATAATCCCTTAACAAAAATTAGGGATGTGGTGCCTCAGAAGCAAATCATCCGCCTAGACAAAACTTGATGACCTAGCTAACGTCCCCCTATTCTAACCCTATATATCTAATATAGTCAAATCGATCCAAGCCTATCCCTCCGCAGGGCTATCGGGAGCTATGTCCTCCTCCGGATCCTCCTCTGGATCCTCCTCCGGATCCTCCTCTGGGTCCTCCTGCTCGACACTCTGAAGGATGCTCGTGGCCTCGTCTATCATCATCGCGGCATCAGCCCTGATACCGACGCTCCTATCACGAATCCTCTCAGCCAATCGGGTCACCCTCGTCCTCTGACGTGCTATCTCTAAGCGAGCAGCCTCCAGCAAATGATGCTCAGCAGTTAGCCTAACCTCCAAATCGGCTATACGATCGAACTGGGTATCTACCATGATACTCAGCTCATCTACATCCTGGGTCATGGTGAAGTTAGCGTCCCTCAGATGGTGGCGCTCATCATCCAGGGATAGTACTAGCTCATTGGGGTAGGCATACATGGCCCTACACTGGCACCGAGGATGCCTATCAGCTGGGGTGTAACGTATATGGGCTCCTCCACCTCGTGGTCTGTAAGAGATGGACCTAAGGGGCTCTATGTGTCCATTAGGTACCCCATTACCATTAGCGTGTCCATTACCATTCTCCATACCTGCAAGAGAATTAAACTTAGAGGTTAGAACTCAAATAGATAATTAGATCAGCATCACTTAGAATATATTCAATTCTTACTTCTAAAAGTTCGGGTTTTCTAACTCGTATAGTATATCTCTCCAATAACTTTTCTAACCTAGGCTCTGATCCACCTGTGTACAGTTCTCAGGGTCACATCAGGGGACCTATCAGCTTGCCACCCACCGGGCATCCCTACGGAGAGTTTTCGCCCTTCGTGACTCTTCACGAACGACAGGCTCGGGGCTTTTCCAGACGAAGGACTTAAAGTCCAACTGTCGGCATATAGGGCTCTGATTCCACCTGTGGCGACCCCACTTCCCCCTGAGGCGAACCAAAGGGTTGGCGGGCCGTCTGCCCAGCTCTCGCCAGGACTCACGCTAGCAATCTAACCCGAATCCTTTCGAAGAATAACCTAATATATTACAAAACAACTTTTCCCGAATAGGATCATCCTTAAAGCCACATTAACTTCAGAGATAGCATTGATAAAATAACCAAACGGTGCTCTTAAACGTCCTACGCTACGTACCAAAGTATAAAATCGCACCAAACCGGATAGATACATATATAAATCCCAAATACAAATTTACAAACCAAGTATTCGAATTGGGGTTTACACATTTTCCAGCTTCAAGTGACAATCCAAAATGAAAAGTACAATGCTTAGATTACAATCCGCTACAATCCGCAAATTACGATCAAATTATTCAAGTTCAACCATAAGAAATACAAACTGCGCAAATACTTTCAATCTTCCCATCCTGTAAGGAAAACAAATAAACGTGGGGTGAGCTAAAGCTCAGTGGTGCCCCAAAACATGCAGTCACGTAATTCAAACAGCGAGTAGTCATTTAAACAGGTTAAACAATTCAGAAAGCGTATAACATCACAAGGTAGGATACAGGGGCTCTCAGGAGCCATTTTCCCCGCTTGATCGCCATTTATCGTAGTCGACCCTCCGTCAACTCTCACTACCTATAATCCATGTAGATCCACTCGTTTTAATCCTAACCCGTCACCATTCATACCTCCGCTTCGGGCCCGAACTTCGTTTACCGACGCAGTATACTCAAGATATACCCGTAATAAAGTTTGCCGAGGGATTCACCCAACGACGTTATTGTAGTTCGATTCAAGTGCCGAGGGATTCACCCAACGACGTAACTACATTTGGGTTCAAAGGTTATTGTAGTTCGATTCAAGTGCCGAGGGATTCACCCAACGACGTAACTACATTTGGGTTCAAAGGTTTATGAGAAAAATGATTCACACAAGTCACCACTCGAACGGCTAGTGCGATAAAGTACACACTGCTCACTTCGATGGATCAAAAACTCATTTTTGCAATTTATCACATATCGAGTCAAGAAAGCACTTAATTCAAGTAGAAAAAGAACAGGCAGGGACACTCACCAAGAGTGAAGTTCAGATATTGGGTTGGGAATCGAATTCCGCGTCCTCGAGAAATCCTAGAAACCAAATTTTGAAATCATAAGTTTCTATTCAGTTTTCAGCTTATTCGTAAAAGAATTTATTTAGTTTAATACTGGTTACTTCCTCAAGAAATTTCCAAAAATCTAGTTAGATTGAAGCTTGGCAAAGGGAGTAAAAGTGTTTCTTACTTTTATACTTAGAGAAGGTAACTAGTATTACTTACTAGAAACAAGTCGACAACTTCTCAAAACAAAGTTAGAAGGTTACTTTGAATATTTCTCTAAACTACGGCTTTTTGCAAAAACTATCCTTAAAACTATTTTCCCCTAGAATAGGGTTTCTTGCCGCACAAGTCTCCCACGCTTTTCACTAAAGTTGGTAGAACTCGAATTTTGAAACTTTCTTATAGTTGACTATCCAAGTGCAAAGTTTAGGGAAAGAAAAGAATTAAACTAAGACTTAGAGTTTCCGAAAGCTATACAACTTATTTTTCTAGAGCTATCAAGGCTAGTTTGAGCGGAAGGAAATTTTTGAATTGGAAAGTTTTAGGCAAAACGCTAGATATAGAGTTTTATAATATAATGCTAGCTGGAGAGTATTTTTGGTTGATATTTGAACGTAGCT
>NW_020862166.1:0-10083 GCF_003713205.1 Coffea eugenioides | reverse complement strand
AGAGATATTGAATAGAAAAATACTTTTTCTTTACCAATGTAATTTTGAAAATGAACACTTAAATGCCCTTCAAAAGTAAGTAAATATATCCGAAAAATATAAAATGCGGTTAATCCCGCGGTAGCCCAAGCTATTATTGCGAAAATCGTTGAATACAACCAACTATCATTAAGAATTTCATCTTTGGACCAAAAACAAGCCAAGGGTGGAATACCACAAAGAGAAAGTGTACCTAATAAAAAAGTATTTTTGGTAATTGGTATATGCTTTGTTAAACCTCCCATAAGAACCATATTTTGACTTTTATAAGGAGAATATCCAACAATTGTTTCCATTGAATGAATAACGGATCCAGATCCTAAAAATAATAATGCTTTGGAATAGGCATGAGTAATCAAATGAAATAAAGCACTTCGATAAGATCCCATACCTAGAGCTAGCATCATATAACCCAATTGAGACATTGTGGAAAAAGCTAATCCTCTTTTAATGTCTTTTTGAGCAAGAGCTAAAGTAGCTCCTAATAATACTGTTATTATTCCTATCAACGAAATAAAATTCATTATGTAAGGTATAACTATGAAAAGAGGAATAAGCCGAGCTACAAGAAAAATTCCCGCTGCTACCATAGTAGCAGCGTGTATAAGAGCAGAAATAGGAGTGGGCCCTTCCATGGCATCAGGTAACCACACATGAAGGGGAAATTGTGCCGATTTAGCAACGGCACCGGCAAATACTAGACCAGCACACAAAGTAACAAACAAAGAATTGACTTCATTATCATAAATCAAGTTATTGAATATTTCGAATAAATCACGAAATTCAAAACTACCCGTTATCCAGTAAAAACCTAAAATTCCTAATAATAAGCCAAAATCCCCTATACGATTAGTCACAAAAGCTTTTTGGCAAGCATTTGCAGCAAGAGGTCGTGTAAACCAAAACCCTATTAATAAATAAGAACACATTCCAACCAATTCCCAAAAAATATAAATTTGTATCAAATTCGAACTAGTAACTAATCCTAACATGGAAGTACTGAAAAAACCCATATAAGCAAAAAATCTCAAATATGCTTGATCATGAGCCATATAATTATCACTATAGATAAGAACCATAATTCCAACGGTAGTTATTAATATTGACATAATAGAAGTAAGCGGATCGATCAAATAGCCGAATTCTAAAGAAAAATCATTATTAATGATCCAAGACCATACATATTGATAGATCGAATTGCTATTTATTTGCTTAATAGACAGATTGATTGAAAAAATCATGACTATAGTTAACAATAAAACACTCTGAAAAGACCACATACGACGAAGATTTTTTGTTGCCGTCGGAAAAAGAAGAAGTCCGACCCCTATTAATATAGGAATTGGAAGTGGAATGAAAGGGATGATCCACCCGTATTGATATGTCTGTTGCATAAAAACATTTTTTAATTCTTAATTTATTAATTAATTGTTTCCGATTCACCGGATCTTACCTCTTTGAAAGGGATCAATAAAAGTCAAGATATGGACTTTAAGTTAAACTAACTTAAATAGAATTTTAGAATCTTTTGTTTTTTTACTTTACTTATTCTTCTGAATTTTTGCTAAATCCTTAAAATATTCAAATCAAGAAGTTATAATTGTTCAAATTATATAAAATTATATGAAAGGGAAAAAGTACCCGAGTTTGATCAGTTATATAATTAATAGAAAAGGAGATGAAATTTTTTCTTTCATTAAGCAAAAGCAAAGTTTTTATTCTTATCTTAAATCTTTTGGTGGGGTATTTTATTATAATTATATGGAAATTCGCCTTAGAATGACGAAAATAGACAGAAATAAATAAAGGTTTTTCGATTCTTTTTTATTATATTAAGTTTAAGCTTACTTAACTAATTCGATTTTTATGGCACAGCGAGTTCTATAGATACAAACAGGTATAGACTTGAATGAGAAAGAATCGCAAAAAAAGATAACAATCAAAAGAAATTTTTTTACGGATATTTTAAGGAATAGAAAAGTTTGAAAAAAAAAAGAATAACAAAATCTTCGTCTTTTTTCTATTTTTATTTGAGTATTTAATACTAATACAATTTTATTGATTCAATTTTCACATATCTTTACCCTATCGAAATTTCTTTTTCTGAAGAGAATATTATTTCGATAATAAATAGACTAAATGATTGGTTTTGAACAATAGATGTCTTTCACATCCAGTTAGAACGATAAGTAATCCCCTTTAAATGGCAGTTCCAAAAAAGCGTACTTCTACATCAAAAAAGCGTATTCGTAAAAATATTTGGAAAAAGAAGGGATATTGGACAGCCTTAAAAGCTTTTTCCTTAGGAAAATCTCTTTCTACTGGGAATTCAAAAAGTTTTTTTGTACAGCAAACAAATAAATAAGTAATAAAAGTTTGGAATAATCAGAATACACTCAAAAATCGATCCATTTTCAATTTTCTATAAAAAAAAATAGAAAAATTTCATCATCTCTTGAGTTGATGTAATCAATATGAAATGAAATTAAGTTCATTCTTTTAGTTTTAAAAATAAGAATTTTTTGGTTACTGAATTATTCTAAAAATCCTAATACTTTTTTATTGACCAAAAAAAGAAAAATTTTGTTGACAAATCTTTGTAAAAGGTTTACCTTTCTTTTTCTCATTTCCAAGATGGGGAGGTTTATTTCCCCATCGACCTATTTGTCAAAGTTAGATTAACAAAAAATTTCTCTTTTTTTAGAAGAGTGGGGATAAGACCTTTAGTTAAAAGTTATTTTAATTTTTAATTAAAGGGTTGAATAAAAAACTAATAGATTAAATCTTTAAAATCCTTTGCAATAACTTTCGTACTTTTTATTTTTTTATAGGAATTACTTTAAAGATTCACCAGATATTTCCTCTTGTCAACTCAACCCTTAGTGAGGATTTTCCCTCTGAAAATGTGTCAATTTGGAGTGATCAAAAAGGTATTTTTTTCTATTTATTTTATGTTCATTGATAAAAGGCATTTTTTTGAGTCCTTTCTCTTGATTAATTCTTGGTTGAAGGTAGAAGTTTCTAGTTACAAGCGTTCAATTCTAGGAGAACATAAAATCCATGAAAGTCACTAAGAACCTCTAAACTAAAATAACGAACCCCATTTGAACGAGTTTTTTCAGTAATTTAAAACTTTTCTGAAAAAAATATTACACTGAATTTAGTTCTTCAATTTGATCTCGACGATTCTTTGTTTATAGACTATTATAAGTTCAAGACAAGCCGCTATGGTGAAATTGGTAGACACGCTGCTCTTAGGAAGCAGTGCTAGAGCATCTCGGTTCGAGTCCGAGTGGCGGCATGCCACCTTCTAAAAAAGATAAATAGATCCTATAATAAATTCAACTCTCGATTTCCATTTAAGAGACTCTTCATTTTTAAGATTTTTTATGATATTTTCAACCGTAGAACATATATTAACTCATATTTCCTTTTCCATCGTTTCAATCATAATTACAATGCGTTTGATAAGCTTTTTTTTAGTAGATGGGATCGTACAACTATATGATTCGTCTGAAAAGGGAATGATAGTTACTTTTTTATGTCTAACCCAGGACAATTATCTAGTTACCGGTTGGACCTTATTCCGACAATTCCACTAAACACTTATAAGGATATCATTAATTCCTTCTTCGTGGAGTTTCATATTCCATATATAAGTTTCCGTTATTTCAAAAAAAAATAAAGTATTATTTAAGCAAACATACGTTCTAAAGTGTTTTTTTACTTAAGGCTTAATCCTAATCCTACAAATCCTAATATACTGAAAAGGAACAATCCATTCAAATATTAGTGGCTGGCCTTACCTAAATCCGAGGGTATAAAAGGAACACAGGTAATGAAAATGCATAAATCGTCGATTGGGATAGTTCAGGACATGCACTTACATAACTCTAACAACTAGTATTAGGCTAAAGGTACTGGAGAACCAGGCTTGATGTCACCTTGGTAAGAAATATTTGATGGAGGAGTATGGGGGCGAGAGATTTCTTGTTCGATAATTATTTTCTTTCTAGGTAATCTCTCGTATGCAATCGTAACCCAATGTATGATTATTGGTGCTATGCCCCCTTTTATTGGATCCATTTTGAATATTTGCTCCAATATCACTTCTAGTCATTACATTTAGAAAAAACAAAAAGATTCTTTATAGAAATAATCTTTTATTAAATGAGTCATTTTTCTTTGTTGAAATCGAATATATGAATGAAAGAAGTAATCTTTTGCAAAATACTTCTTTTTTTTCTGCTAAGAATTATTATAGGTCTCAATTGATTCAACAATTGGATTATTGGAGTTCCCGGGGCATCAGTCTGGGGTTTATATTTTTAACCATAGGTATTCTGTCAGGAGCAGTATGGGCTAACGAAGCGTGGGGATCGTATTGGAATTGGGATCCAAAGGAAACTTGGGCATTTATTACTTGGATCATATTCGCGATTTATTTACATACTCGAACAACTAGAAACCCGAAATGTGCAAACTCAGCAATTGTAGCGTCTATAGGCTTTCTTATAATTTGGATTTGCTATTTTGGGGTCAATCTATTAGGAATAGGGCTGCATAGTTATGGTTCATTTACATTACTAGCTAACTGAATTCAAAAAATTATCTTACGAATACAAGGGAGTGGGGCGCATATAAAAAAATTTATTCGAGTAGGCACGAATCGTATGAATCGAATACAATATTCGATTCATACGATTCGTGCCCATATGATATCGTGTTCAAATTTATTTCTTAACTTTACTTAGAAATTTAATTTAAGAGAAAAGCTCTCTTTGTTTCATTCTAGAACTTTTTCATTATGATTATAGAATCAACAATTTCAAAATCATAGGCGGTTTTATTTATGAAAACTATTTAGAAAAAGAGTTAGATAGAATAACTTCGACTTTGTCAACTGACAGTGAAAAAATGAAATCGGGGTACATGCCAATGCCGAGTACGGGTAAAAATAGAGAAATCGAAAGAAATAACTCGCGTGGTCCAGAATCAAAAAAATAAGAGTTTGGAATATTAAAGAACTTGTATCCATAGAACATCTGGCGTGACATAGATAATGAATAAATAGGAGTTAATATCATTCCAATTGCCATTACAAAAGTAATTAGTATTTTTGGCATTAAAAGATATTTTTGGCTGGTAATTATTCCAAAAAATACTATCAATTCGGCAACAAAACCACTCATACCCGGTAATGCAAGGGACGCCATGGAAAAGGTACTAAATATCGTGAATATTTTTGGCATTAGGATAGCTATTCCGCCCATTTCGTCAAGGTAAACAAGACGTATTCTATCATAAGTCGTACCTGCCAAGAAAAAAAGTGCAGCACCAATAAATCCATGAGAGATTATTTGTAAAAGAGCTCCATTGAGTCCGGTATCAGTTATAGAACCAATTCCTATAATTATGAAACCCATATGAGATACGGAAGAATAAGCTATTCTTTTTTTTAAATTACGTTGGCCAAGAGATGTTGAAGCTGCATAGATTATTTGTATTGTGCCTACTATCAGTAACCAGGGCGAAAATATAGAATGGGCGTGAGATAATAATTCCATATTGATCCGAACCAGCCCATATGCTCCCATTTTTAATAAGATTCCGGCTAGAAGCATACAAGTGCTGTAATGTGCTTCCCCGTGGGTATCTGGTAACCATGTATGTAGGGGTATAATAGGCAATTTCACAGCAAAAGCAATAAAAAATCCAATATAGAATATTATTTCCAAGGGAAGAGGATACGACTGATTGGCTGATGTTTCAAAATTTAATGTTGGTTCATTAGAACCATATAAACCGATACCCAAAACTCCCATTAAGAGAAAAATAGAACCCCCCGCCGTATACAAAATAAATTTTGTAGCCGAGTACAGACGTTTCTTTCCTCCCCACATAGATAGAAGTAGATAAACAGGAATTAATTCTAACTCCCACATAATGAAAAAAAGTAAAAGGTCTCGAGAAGAAAATAATCCTATTTGAGCACTGTACATCGCTAACATCAGGAAATTAAATAACCGAGAATCCCGAGTAACCGGCCAAGCTGCTAAAGTCGCTAAAGTGGTGATGAATCCCGTTAGTAAAATAGGTCCTATAGAAAGTCCATCTATTCCTAATCTCCAATGGAAATCAAACAACTGTATCCATTTATAATCCTCCATCAGTTGGATTAATGGATCATCTGTTTGGAAATGATAACAGAATGTATAGGCCGTTAGAAGGAGTTCGAAAATACATATAAATATAGTATACCAACGGATGACCCTATTTCCTCTATGGGGAAGAAAAAAAATTAAGGAACCTGCAAATATTGGCAAAATTACAATTATTGTTAACCAAGGAAAATAATTCGTAGTAAAGACAAGATAGACTTGGACCAGAAAAAAACCCGTGCTCAAAATATTTTGAGCACGGGTTTTGTCGGTAAAAAAAATAAAATGGATTCAAGTAAAATTTTTTCGAACGTATCAATAAGCTAGACCCATACTGCGGGTTGTTTCATGCCATAAATAAACTCGAACACTCAAGAAATCCGTTGGACAGGCGGATTCACATCTTTTACAACCAACGCAGTCTTCGGTTCTTGGAGCAGAAGCAATTTGTTTAGCTTTACATCCGTCCCAAGGTATCATTTCTAATACATCGGTCGGGCAAGCTCGGACACATTGAGTACATCCTATACACGTATCATAAATCTTTACTGAATGTGACATTGAATCTATACATTTTTGAAAGTAATAAATTTTCGACCTAGTAAACTTAATTAACAAATCCTATATTTAGATACCAGATGAATCAACAAGTTATCAGAATTTTTCGAATAAATCTACTTCTGGATTGGTTTATGAGAAAGGTCCAAAATACTTTGATTTCTTAGGTTTTTGAAAACAAGGTCATACTTTAATTTAATATAGCAAACATACTAATTCGAATTCCTTTATGAATATTAGAATTTATATGATTAATACTAGTTATTCAACAAATTCGATTGGTTAATACGAGTTGATTTTCGGTTACGATAAATTGATGAAACAATAGCCAGTCCAATAGCCGCTTCAGCGGCTGCAATAGCTATAACAAAAATTGAAAAAATGTCTCCTTTTAATTGACGATTATCAAAAAAATCAGAAAATGTTACAAAATTGATATTAACTGCATTCAATATAAGTTCAAGACACATAAGAGCTCTAACCATATTTCGACTTGTGATCAATCCATAGATACCGATAGAAAATAAATAGGCACTCAAAACAAGTACATGTTCGAGCATCATTAACCAACTCCTTATCAATCTTATTAATTTCAATCTAAACAACAATGCAATCCTCAATGCAATCGATTCGATTGAATCACATATAACAAAAATTCCATACTTAAATTTCTTTTTTATTATTGACGAGCTACAGCAATTGCACCTATTAAAGCAACTAAAAGAATTATTGAAACGAGTTCAAATGGAAGAAAAAAATCTGTTGATAAATGAACTCCAATTTGTTGACTATTAGTTATCAAATCTTGCTCTAGAATCTGGTTTGATTTTGTAGTCCAAATAATACCGTACCATGACATATCTGGAATAGTAGTAATTAGTGAAATAAAAAGACCTGTACAAACCACCGAAGTAACTCCATCCCCAATAGTCCAAAGATGAAAATCTTTGTAATATTCTGAGCCATTCATGAACATCACAGCAAAAATGATTAAAACATTTATAGCTCCTACGTAAATAAGCAGCTGCGCAGCAGCTACAAAGTAGGAGTTCAATAGAATATAGAATAAAGATATACAAACAAGAACGAATCCCAATGAAAAGGCAGAATAAATTGGATTGGGAAGTAATACCACTCCTAGACCTCCTAAGATTAGACCCGACCCCAGAAAGACTAAAAGAAAATCGTGTATTGGTCCAGGTAAATTCATTTAAAAAATATATAAATTGAGATATTTCATGAGTTTATTGATCTGAGCAGAAAAAAAAGAAGTGATTCTATTTTTTATGGTACTCCTTAACTAAATGAAATTTAAATGGGTCTGGGTTGATATAGATAGTGTTATTGGAGTATTCTAATTCAATATCCGAAAAATGGTTTGAAACTATATTATATATATTTTGAAATCATTACTCTAATGTAGAAATACATTTTCAATCCAAATAAAAGGACCAACTAATAAAAGGTTTGTATTCATATTAAAAAAATCATATCCTTTTAGATCCAAATAGATCCAAATTGAGCCTTAATTAATATTTTTTAATATTAATTAATATGAATTTTAATTTTATTTGTTTAATCAAAGGGTTCTATCCATTTTTTATTTGGGGTGAATTCGAAATTGTTCGAATTGTGTAATCATCAATTACTGATGTTGGTAACCGACCCAATGAAATTTGATTGTAATTCAATTCGTGACGATCATAAGTAGAAAGTTCATATTCTTCAGTCATTGATAAACAATTTGTTGGACAATACTCAACGCAATTACCACAAAATATACAGACTCCAAAATCAATACTGTAATTAAGCAACTGTTTCTTTCGAATATCGGTTTCCAATTTCCAATCAACAACGGGTAGATCTATAGGACATACACGAACACATACTTCACAAGCAATGCATTTATCAAATTCAAAGTGGATTCGGCCTCGGAAACGTTCCGGTGTGATCAGTTTTTCGTAGGGGTATTGATAGTTATAGTAACGCATTCGCATGAGACCTAGAGTAATCAATGCAACCCCTGGGCCTAATGTACCCGCCTCGGATTTTTGTTGAACCATATTTATTGAATTCCCCAGTGAACCAATAGGAAACATATCCTGTGGAAATATGTATAAAATAAAAAAGATTCATTGATGCCGTATCTTTTGCTTTACTTTCTCAGTGTGCTCATGTGAGACCAAGGTCGTGAACCTCTCAACCCGTAGAAAATATTGCTAGCAATTTTACAATGAATCGGAGTGTGCGGAACGGAGTTGTTAATAATAGTATATTACCTAGAAGATAATAGTTATAAAGAAAATTTCCACCCCCACAATTCAATTATGTTGACTCCCATTTCAGCCTGGTTAAAAAGTCCATTCTTGCTTTTCAGAATATAATGAGGTACTCCCAATATGACCCAACAAACAAAATAATTCCGCCTGAACTTAATGACGAGATATTAACCAATTACCGACCTGGTAGACACAACAAAAAATCCTCTTACCCCGCTTTGACTTATGTTCAACAATTATACCTGCACCAAGTAATACGAATATGTACGAAATTCAGTACACAATACATAGATCTCCCATGTTGCCTCCCAAGTTTAGAAGACTCCCTGTTTGACATAATAAATGAAGAAACCCCAGTAGATTAGATACACATAGCACCAGACCACGTGTACAACAACACAAAATAGTTCCATACCTTCGGCCTATTTCAGTTTGGTAACCCGCTACCTAACTTCTTCCTTACCGGCTTCTGGTAAATCCCCAAAACGGCAATCTCTCACAGCTGTGGGCCCTAAGAAACGAAATTAGAACAATGATGTACAACACTTGGCACCGATACTTAGGTTACGCCCCATCGAACAATTCATCCCCCAAAAACCATATTCTTGACTGCGCTTATACTATAATAACTCGTAACTTAAAGCATGTTATAGAATGATTAAGTACAATAGAGAGAATAGATTTAATCAACACAATCGAGCTCACTTACCCGTCACCTCTTTACAGAACCGTACGTGGACGTTGATCTTTCCAACCGAACACCTCAATACGGCGGTATCCTCCAAAATACCACACCAATAAAAAACTAAGGAGGCAATACTAGTGACTATTATTTATCTTGATATTTTGTAAGATAGTTATCCTATAAGTTCGTGAATTAGATCGATGGAATTCTGTTTGCTATATTTTATATTTAAAATAAAAAAGTGCTTCTGAATTCATCTTATCTTTTAATTATATAATATAAGAATTTTTTTCTTTGTTGATCAATAACTTAATCCTTGAATAAAAGATCTTTTATAACATTTTTATAACATATAGTACAT
>NW_020862165.1:0-28666 GCF_003713205.1 Coffea eugenioides | reverse complement strand
CTGAACGGGAAATAAAGAGATGGAGAGGAGGAGCTACGGCTGAGTGAAGAGCTGGGGCGGCGGACAGAAAACCAGAAAAGGAAGAAGAAATTTCTGCAACATTTTCGGCAGAACGGGCTGATTTTCGGTACACTTGCGGCATGATTATCTCCTGTCTGGTTGTTCAATCCGATTGGATTTTGGTTTCTGCATAAATTACGAAGTCAGGGGAAGAATTCTTGTTCAGAAATCTCGGAGAGAAAACATCAGAAAGACCCTCGAATCTGGCCCTGAATTGGTCGGTCTCAACTCCCTGTTACATGTTCGAAGCCGCAAACGATTCCAGCAGTCTCTTCTTCACGCGTTTCCTACCCTGATTTTGATCCAAAAGGTTTTTTCAGGTACTCTTCAACCCTTTTTTTCTTGTTCGTTTCAATCTCAAATGGAACCCAAATCTGCTAAACTGAAAGCTGATCCTTTGCTTATTTGCTGGGTTTCGTTAAAACCATGCCATCTGCATTCTCTTTAGGATGATCGAAGTTGCCCTTGATTTGATTAGAATTGAATTTTCTCTAGTTGTGCATGGCTTCTGTTTCTTCTTCCTTTTTCTCGTTGTTTTGTCCTATCCAGTCATTGCGTGTTCTTGTCCTAGAAATTTGGTTTATCAAAGCTAAGGTAGTCGGTATTCTTGTCAGAGGGCTGGTTTGGGTTTTGTTTACATGCTATAGTTTTCTTTTCTGCCCTGTGTTGAATGTCCAATAGATCTGAGTAGCTGAGAGTTGTGAAAATGGCGGCTGCAATTTGCAGAAAGAAACCCAGCAACCGGAAATGTTGCAGGGAAAGCAAACCAGAAAGGAGAAAGCTATAAAAGCTTAGTGATCGTATTCTGAAGTTCATTTTGCATGATTAGATGTTAAATTTCAGTGATCTTACTGTCTGGATTAAAGCTTTGATGTTTAGTTGAGAAAGTCTTGGTTAAAGCGTGCGTTTGAATCTGAAATTTGTCTGCGAAAATGAAATTGCAGCAGAGCAAGGGTTGCCGCACTTGCTTTGCTGTTTTCCTTTTCCGTGACTATCCACCGGGCTTTAACCTCTTCTAATTTGTTAATTAGTCTTGTGTGGAAAGGGGCAGTGGAAGATTGGTTTCAGTTTGCATGTGTGAGTCCTTAAAACACTTGAATCATGATTCAAAGCTTGTTGGAAAATGAACTTTAGCTTGTTGCGAGCCTTATCTGGATGTATGCTGTCGTTTGGACGAGTATCCAACGGCCTTACTGTACTACTGAGCTCAACCCCGTTGGTAGTCAATTGAATCGAGCCGGCGGGGGCTTGGTCGTGAAAATTGACGTGCCACGGGGACTGTACTGGGGAATCTTGTAGTAATGAGACTCTTGATTCCGGTAAACTCGAGTATTACCAAAAGCTACTGATTGGAGTGCGGGCTCGGTTGGGGTATGTTTGGTGGAAGGGATGTGAGTGAAGTGGGTTCTACGGTTGGTACTCATAAACGTTGACGGAGAGTCAATGAGATTGGATCAAGAATGTAAGCGTGGAAATGGGCTCTTGAGAGCCGTCCGTATCCTTTTACCGACTTGTTTTATTCTTTAATTGTGTACTTGAAATGAAAGATTATGCTTATGTGATCTTTGTTGCTTATGTGGTAGTAACTCACTGGGCTTAAGCTCATTCCATTCCATTTGTTTTCCTTACAGGAAAATGACCACTTTTGGAAAGGTTATACTTGTTGGTTGTCAAGTTGAGCTCATGTAAATGTATCTTTTGGATAGCTCTTTGAATGAAACCCTAATGTGTATTGGGTTCACTTTCTTTTGATTGGCAAACCGAACATGTATATTCGTAATGAATGGTTTTTGATATGCCGCTTTGGCTTGTAAATGTTACATTTCAATGTATGTATGTTTGGTTGATATTTGGTTGAATTTCGGATCAACTCGTATTTCAAATGGCAAAAGAAAAATTTTGGCTACTCTCGGCCTAGTATCTGGATTCTGACGTGGCCGATACTGTTCATCATCGGCTTCGATTTTCATTTTTTTTATTTTGTGATTTTGACTTGTTTACGCGCGTGGGTATGTTCCGGAACGTATTAGATCGACGTGAACTGATCCGTAGTCATGGCGAGAGCAGGGCAGGCAGTCCGCTAACCCCTTTGGTTCGCCTTAGGGGAAAGTGGGGCTGTTACAAGTGGTATCAGAGCCACTTCGCGTGGTCTCTGCGTGGAGTGAGACTGGGCCAAGTGGTGTTGTGGTCCTAATTTCATGAATATGTCTAAGTGCTCGTTTGAGCATAAGTTATGAACCGGGCATGTGATAAGTGTACGAATCATTATCATGGGACTCGAGGAAGCTAGGTATGTATGTCGGGTAGGAATCTTTAATAAGGATGGTTTACTCTTGGGACCGGCCGGCTCGAGTTGTGAATTATCTTAGATGGGATTCTTGCGCCCGGATACGAAAGATATGAGGGCCTAGGTTAGAAAGGATTTGGTGAACTAGAAAGGCCATTCCTCGGTGGATCGTTTATGTTTGTACCTGACTTAACGAGTAGTCAATGATAAGGAATTTCGAGGACGAAATTCTTTTAAGGGGGAGAGAGTGTGAGAACCCATATTTTCCCTATAATTTTCCTAGGGTTTTTCCCCTTTAATTGCATGTTTTCTGCATTTTCTGGCTTAGGAAAATTTTCTTGGTGGATTTTATGAGTAATTATAGTTTTTAGATGATTTTTCTAGTATTGGATAGTTTTTGAAAAATTAAGAATATATAATGGACGTGGGACCCACTAGTGCGAAAAGTTCGGAAAAATTCGGCCAATAAGGTTAAGTTTCGGATACTGGTTGAACTTTACCGGGTGTTAAGAGATAAGTAGAGGATGTGATGTGATTGATGTGAGAGGAAACAAAAGGATAGAAATGCTTTAAATGAAGTGACAAGTGTCACTTTAAGAGTGGATGACAACTATTCATTTTTTTGACTTAATTGACCCATTGATTAAATATCTCTAAATTACCACAAAAATCACCATTTCTTCACCATTGTGGCCGGCCCTCTCTAGCAAGGAAGAAAGAAAAACTCTTCAAAGAAAAACTCTCCATCTAGTGCAAATCATCCAAACCAAGTGCTTAAATTTGTTTCTACTCCATAAAATCCCTCCATTTGGTGCTAGTAAGTGATTTTGTGGAAGTGTCCAAGGAAGCTAAGGTGTCCTACAACTCTCCCTCTCTTGTTTACCAGGTGAGTGGTGATTGAACTTCCTCCTACACTTAATGAAGCTTAAGTTGTGCTTAGTGGTAGCTAAAGTGCTGCAATTTGTGGTTTATTTCTTGGTTTGAGATGAATTGGTGAAGTTTTCAATTTATTGATGAATTTTCTGGTTTAATGTGATCAATGATGTTTTGGCTATCTATGATGGTTGGTAATGATGGTTAATGACTCTAGTAGGTGTACATGATTGGTAATTGCAAGCAATTTCTGGTTTGGAAGGAATTTGAGAAAGTTAGGGTTTTATATCCCCAATTCTGTCCGGTTTTGTATCTCATGGTTAGAGGCCGAATTCGCATTTTCTTAAAACATTAAAGTTGTAGGTATTGATGTGTTTGAGGTGCCTGTAAAATTTCAGGTCATTTAGAGTAGTGTAGAGTGAGAAATGTCGAAATTCCTATTGCTGTTCTGGGTTCATCAGGATGGCCCAACTGCGCCTGTAATCGGCTGTTTTGACTGGAATTTCTTTGGATTTGGTTGTTGAGGTCTTCTGATGAAATGTATCTTGATGTCTTAGCTACCGCATGCCTTTGAAATTAATGAATTTGGACTTGTACAGACTGAGTTGGACTAATTACAGCATAGTGTAATTTGTAAACCTGCAATTAAGGTTCTGGTTTGGTATTTTGCATATTTGACCTAGTTGTGCTAGGATTTGGACTGAGTGGCCTTCTACATTGTTGTATCCCTGTCTTTTAGCTTCGAGATGGTGGGTCTTGCACCCTCATCCGATAAGCGTAGCGCAATTTGTACCATTACCGCATAATGAGGACAAAACTGTTTTTGTTGTTAGGGCCAAGTTAGTTACATTTCCTGATTTTCTGGTTGCCTATGATGCTTGTATATGTTTATAAAACCCTATTGGGGTTGTGATTGGCATTGCTTTATGACTCGTTATCGAGTCTCATTGTACTTGTTTGCGTGTTCTAGGGCGTGACGGTGGTTCACGAAATACTTTTGACGGACGTGCATGAAACAACACTTACTTGATTGGTGAGTATACTACTCACTTGAATGTTACAATGTGGCTTTGATATATGTGATTTTGATGCCTTGAAGGCTTATTTGGCTATTGGAATTGATTGAGGTGAGGGTGTACTTGACCGCCCTCACCCCTTGTGATACCGTTAATGACTGTTTACCGCTTCACTGATATACTGCACTTGCTATATGAGATATTGAATTCACTTCATGAAAAACTGATTTGGTGTCGTTTGGACGAGTATCCAACGGCCTTACTGTACTACTGAGCTCAACCCCGTTGGTAGTCAATTGAATCGAGCCGGCGGGGGCTTGGTCGTGAAAATTGACGTGCCACGGGGACTATACTGGGGAATCTTGTAGTAATGAGACTCTTGATTCCGGTAAAATCGAGTATTACCAAAAGCTACTGATTGGAGTGCGGGCCCGGTTGGGGTATGTTTGGTGGAAGGGATGGGAGTGAAGTGGGTTCTACGGTTGGTACTCATAAACGTTGACGGAGAGTCAATGAGATTGGATCAAGAATGTAAGCGTGGAAATGGCCTCTTGAGAGCCGTCCGTATCCTTTTACCGACTTGTTTTATTCTTTAATTGTGTACTTGAAATGAAAGGTTATGCTATATGCTCTTTGTTGCTTATGTGGTAGTAACTCACTGGGCTTAAGCTCATTCCATTCCATTTGTTTTCCTTACAGGAAAATGACCACTTTTGGAAAGGTTATACTTGTTGGTTGTCAAGTTGAGCTCATGTAAATGTATCTTTTGGATAGCTCTTTGAATGAAACCCTAATGTGTATTGGGTTCACTTTCTTTTGATTGGCAAACCGAACATGTATATTCGTAATGAATGGTTTTTGATATGCCGCTTTGGCTTGTAAATGTTACATTTCAATGTATGTATGTTTGGTTGATATTTGGTTGAATTTCGGATCAACTCGTATTTCAAACGGCAAAAGAAAAATTTTGGCTACTCTCGGCCTAGTATCTGGATTCTGACGTGGCCGATACTGTTCATCATCGGCTTCGATTTTCATTTTTTTTATTTTGTGATTTTGACTTGTTTACGCGCGTGGGTATGTTCCGGAACGTATTAGATCGACGTGAACTGATCCGTAGTCCTGGCGAGAGCTGGGCAGGCAGTCCGCTAACCCCTTTGGTTCGCCTTAGGGGAAAGTGGGGCTGTTACAGCAAAGCTACTATTGCAGAAGCTTTCTTCGTACTAGTTTGCATGGTTTGCATGGGAAAGGTTTCAAGAATTGCATTTCATCCCTTTGGCTTTTGGTTAATGCTACTATGACCTAACCAATTGAATAATTTCCTCAATTTGGTCCTTGGCAGCTCCAATTTTACAACTTTTATTTGCTTGTTTGCTTCAATTAACCACTATGCTTTGTTTAAATTGCACTTAATTAATGATTTTAAGAACTTTGGGTCCAAGTGAGCATGTGTTTGCCTATTTTCTTTAATTTACCCAAATAAATTGGTACCTTGACCTTTTCTTTTATTTTGGAGGATAAATAAGTGATTTCACCCCCATTAGAGCTCCAACTCAAGAGAGGTACACCTTACCCTTTATTTTTGACTTTATTTGGCCTATGTGCATATATGTGCCTTATGTGTGCAATTGCATGACTTTAAGTGTTTCATTTCATTTTCACTTTATTTATCTCTTTAGTTCTTTAATTTCGCTTTAATTTTAGTTCAATTTTTGATCATTTGGGAAGGCACTTGAATGCCACAATTGTAATAGTTAGATTTATTTTAACTATTTATTTCATTCCATTTCCCCTTTTAGATTCTAGTAGGCCTTCCCCTCTAAAAATGTAATAGTTAGGGCCTTAATTGCCTTATGTGTTTTGCATGCTTAGGTGCTATGTGTTTAATCGCTTTCCTAGGTTTTGGCATCTAGATATGCATGCTTATGTGTTATGTGAATTACGTGTTCACATGTCTACTTGCTTTAATTATGCACATTACTTATATATGTGTATATGATGGATGCAAATGCACGTAACTGTGGCTAGTTCAATGCTAGTCATGGTTGTCCCCTCGAGCTCTTGCAAGTCCAATGCTTGTGAGAGAGCGTAGATGTGGGCTAGTCCAATGCTAGATCCAATAGGACCGTCCCTCGCTAGTACATTCGCATGCCTTCATCTCATGCATGTCTTTATTTTTTAGGGTCTCTTTCACCATATTGCATGACATTTTCCTTATATATGTATACCCCTTTCCCCATATTTTCCCTTATATGTATATTACTTGCCCTTTTTGTGTGATACATAACATTAGAATTGCATTTCATTTTAGAATTAGGATTAGGATAGGGCATTTGCTTGATTAGATTAGGGAAACCCCTTGAATATGGGATATGGACGAGTTTGGCTTTTTTTAGCCTTAGCACGCTCGTATTTCCTCTATTAAAAGGGAAAATTGAGTCACGAACATTAGTCCCCCATACCCGACATGATGCATTCCTTTAAGACATGTATATTTCTATAATTATTTTATTTTTTTTCCTCTTCTTAGAGTCTCATATTTTTGCATTATTCGTGACCTCTCCAAAGAGTCATTATTGGGCATCACAATTAATGTGACTGGCACCATTCAAGCTTTGAGGAGATATTTTGACCCCCCGATACCCTCATAGGTTTAGGGTTTGCATTCATATAGTGCATCCAAATATGATAAATGCTTTGGTTAAAACAAGAAAATCTTTGACTAAATCGCGTAACTAGCCTTGGCTAGGTCGAAGGGGTGCCTTGGATTTCATCCTTGCCTTCCCCTTCGTCAAATGTGACTCCCGAACATTTTTCATTGGTTTACGTGGACTAGGAGTCGTTTAAAAGGGGTTTCTTTCTACATTTTTCTTTAAAAAATTCATTTTAGGTGACTTGGTACACCTTAACTCTATACCAAGTGGCGACTCCGATTTTTATTTCAAAAACCCTTTTTAAACTATATTATAGGTCAAATCGTCGCATTTTCAAGTCCCATTTAGACCCACTTTCTTTGTAAATCAGAAATCATTTTTCAAATAAAGAATTCACTTTTTAAAACAATTTATTTTTCTTGTAAAAAATGGGGCGCGACAGCTGGCGACTCCACTGGGGACTTAGAGAGTCCGAGCATTTGATTTAGTCGATTGTTTTCTTCTTTTAACCTTCTTATCTATTACATTTGGATGTTTAGGATTGCATTCCTCTTTCCCTTTTGCCCTTTTTCTCTTTTTAGGGATTTTGCATCCACCACGCGCCTAATTGTTCTTCGCACACTATGTATGTGATGAATGGATGGATCATTTATTTGTTTCGCGATTGCATTTTGGGATGGGGGGTAGTCACCCTAGAACCTCCGTTCGCATTTATGGTACAATCCCTCCCCTCAATAAGAAAGCACCTCATACGTGCATGCATAGTCTTAGTTACCCTATTTTTTTCTTTTTCGTGGGCATTTCCCACACCTCCTTGTAGGATTAGGATCGATTGCCTTGGGTAGGCGGATGGTGTGCCCTGCGCCCATAGCGCTACCTAAGGGATCACTCGAGCCACCGACCAAAGGCCCTGGGAATGATGACCCTTCGCCTTTAGGTCTGAAGGCTTGGGAGCCGAAGCCTGTCTAGATGCATTAGTGAACCAAACCTCATGCATCCATATTAGAAGTGCCTGGGATAAGTCGACCTACCCGACTAGGAACACTAGGCACGAGGGGAGGGATCCCACCCCTTTTTCTTTATTTATCTTTTTGCTTTTAATTGCCCAACGTGTTATGTGATTATGTGTTGAACTAACGTTTCTTTGTCTTCTTGTCTTTTGCATTCATAAACCTTAGGAATAAGAGGTCTGGCATGATCTTCTTTTAGGACCTGCCCTTGTAGGTAGGCTATTGCACGTTTAAGAAATTTTGGTATATTTTGTTCATAGATTAATAATTGCATATCATCTTAGGCCTACCCTGGCAAATAAAGGGCCCCTTAGGTCATGTTTCATTTCAAATTGCACATTTTACTGCTTTAATAAATTGGCATCACGCATAAACCATAGAAAGGGAATGCCACTTAGGGGATCCCACGTTAGGAATAAACCGCCCTGGGTCTCGGATATTTAATCCAAGGAGGCTTGCACGTTTATATTTTTGTACCATCTAAAGGGGTAGGGCACAAGGTAAGGTAGGGTCCGATCCTATCCATGACCCTGGGACGATCTTTGGTACATTAGAATATGAGCATCTAACAATCATTCTTTGGCCATTTTTAACATAGTTGGTAAAATCCCTTGCTTAAAGGACATTAACTTGAAGAAATTAACCAATATTTCCTCACTATTGAGACGATTGATAAAATTGAGGCCAAGATTTGATATTAGAAGGCTCATAGACTAATGCATCGCAATAAATTTTTTGAAACTACCAATAAGCCGTCAATTCCATTCAATCCATTGGACCATTTTATTCATCAATTTCATCCAGTCCATTTTATCAATTTGTTCATTTTGATTTCATTTGACCAGTTTACCCTTTTTAGGGTGATCTAGTCAATTTTGAATAAATCATCCGATCCATTTGACCAGTTTACCTATTTTTAGGACAATTCGGTCAATTTTGGATAAATCATCATTTCACTCGATCTGTTTGATCAATTGATTTCATTCAATTCATTTAATTCATTTAATTCATTTTTAGGGTTATCTATTCAATTTGGAATAATCAAATTTCATTCAATGCATTTGACCATTTTACCCTTTTTAAGGTGATCCGGTCAATTTTTGAAAAATCATCAATTTCATTCAACCCATTTGACCAATTAGGGTTTCAATGTCAAATTTCAAATCGGGAAACCTAGTCGATTTTGAGAAAACCATCCATTGTATCCAGCCATTTGATCGGTTGGGGTTTTGACCCATGCTTTATGAGAAAATTTATCAACGAATTTCAATCTCTCTGATAGGAAGTTCGTCAAGGTCAAACCGGTGCATTTTTGCAAATTCTAGTCTCAATCGAAATGATCGATCCATTCGGACGTTGTCCTCATTGTGACAAATGTCTCTCGTCACTCCAATTGGCCAAATTTTTCAAATCATTTTTCACCCAATCAGTTAATCGGATTCATCAGGTATTGTATGGTGCCTACCCTAGAGGATTGCATTTTCATGCTAGGCCTACCCTTGGTATAAAAGGGTTCCCCCATAGGCCATGCATACCAATTTTATAGTCTTGATTACTAACTCTGGTTATTTTTCTTTTATTTTTCCCCCTCCCCCTGCATTCATAAAAAAAAATGTTTCAATAAGGTGAAAATATTTTTCTATATCTGATAACAATTTTTGAGGTAATAAAGTTTGAAAATTACAAGTATTATTTGATTCTTGGGCAGGCCTTGCAATGAAAACGTGAAGGGTCTATCTGGAAGCGTTAGGTTGAAGCCTCTAAGAGATTTCGTAATTGTTTTTCAAAGGAAAATTCTGTATATTTGACTTGTTAATACATTTTTGTGCCAAAAGAAAAGGAGACAAAGAGTGTAAATATGTGGAGTTTTTTTAGAAGTTTTTCTCTTCTCATTTGTATTATAATTGAACGAGAATTTTTGTTTTAAACTTTTTCAGCAATAAAGCTTCAGACAATTATTTGTTTTGTATATACTCGTGTACATTTCATTCTTTATTGAACTCATTAGGAGATTTCATGATGAATTTTAAGAAATAAGCTCAAATTGAGATTTTTCAACCTCTTGCCTGAAAACTCACAAATACATACGCCAGATTGGTGATCCGAGCTATGCAATAAGAGTGCTCAGAATTAAAAGAGATCACTCAAAAGGCCCCATGAGATACCTTTTCTCCTTCACTTAACCCCAAAATAAAAATCAGTCACATTGATTGATAAATTGCAAATTGGGGCAACTTTTGCTTGAAAATGTCCACTGTGTCTAATCAGATTCAATTCACATCCAAGTGAAAGCAAAATGTGCATTATTCTTGTTTGTTTTGAAAATTTGGAATGATACTTCGAGTATTCGTTTCTCCACCTATACAGATTTTATCATTTGCTCTCCCATTTGAGCCTTAAAAGAATAATTTCGTTTCAAATAAGGGCCTTAATGATCACTACCCTACTTTGGGAAGATTTTCAAAAGGGAATGGATTCTCAATGACCATTTCGTTACTTTGGTTGTCATGAGGTGTAAGAATGATACTTTGGCCATCGTTTCTACAACCTAAACACCATTTATCCCTTGCATCCTCATTTGAGCTAAAATTGGTGGTTCTTTTCAAAAGCACTTACGATCGCACCCCACATTGGGGAGAGAGATTGGAGAATTTTCCAAAAAGGAGAAAAGCAAAAATGCTAAAATTAAAAGAAAAGAGGGAATCACAAATTGGAGAAATTTGTTTCTGCCTGGGTCTCAATTTTGAAAAAGGGGGAAAGAGAAAGAAAAAGGTAGAGTTTTTTCCGCACGGATCGCCTATGTTTCACAGATATGGATGAACAAGGGTCTTCCTCAGTCAATTAATTCAGATACATGCAAGAAATTTCGCATTAATGAAAGTTTCCTTTCAGGGTCATTGTAAGGAACGGAATAAAAGTCAGGCCCTCTTCTTTTCCAATCACACATTCTATCCCTAGTTATCCCTTTTGAACCTTCAGAATAAAATACTTCAATTGGCAACCCCTGAGAATCGCAAACCCCACACTGGGGCAAGTTTGAGTTGAAAAGGAAAAAGTTTCAAGAAGAGAAAAAGTGATAATGCAACAAAATCAAAAGACAAAAGAAGAAAAGAGAACCTCAGTTCAAAAAATAAACTGGGACAAATTTTGTGAAAGTTCAAAAGAATGGCAGAAGGCCGAAAAATCAAAAGAAGAAAGAAAATGAAAGAGAAAAAGCCTCAATTGAGCATAAACTGGGGCAAATTCTGATTTAGCCCTAAAATAGGGTTGGCGCAACAATGCAATCTCGGATTCTTCAAACCATTTTTGAAATCCGCTTTCAAGCCTTAACTTTTCTAAGCACCCCACCTAACCCCATTACAAAAGCCGAAAGTCCTGACTTCTGTTCTTTGCAATATCTCTGCCAATAAATTTTCTAAGTGGCAAGTGATGCTCCTATACTGATGCCAAGAAAGTTTTGGATGTATTTCTGAATCGATTAGGTGTGAGGTTGACACTGCTCATCATGTGAGGACGCCTTTAAAAAAGAGAGAAGAAGAGAAAAGGGAAAAGCGAGCGAAAAATGCAAAAGATTCGATGGTGAAGTCCCCGTTAAGTGATGATGAAAGTCACAAATCTGAGATCTTTTGAGTTCAAAATAGGAGCAATTTTGGAAAAAGCGATCTTCGGTGCAATGTCCTTGAAAGTTTTATTCTTTAACTATCGTTTTCAAGCCACATTACAAGCTCACAAAGTCCATCGCTGACTTATCCTTCATGACAACCCAAAGTGAGGATTATGCTCATAAGAAATCCATAAATCACTCATGATCATAAGGGTATAACCAGTTTTCACATGTTTAGCTATCGTTTCTACCCATTTGTTGCAAGTTTAAAGCTTATATGTTGACTAAATTTTCTTAGGAAATAGGGGTGACAAACTATTTGCTTTCACTAAGATGTGATATTGAAGGGATTACATACAATTTGAGCACAAAAATGAGACAAATCTTGACCTCCCATTTCCTTTAGCCACTTCCAAATCAGAAATAACGTCCACTTGATTGGTCCTGAAAGATGAGCCAGCAAGAAGTGGTGACCCGTTACTCTAAGCACCGATGCTAAAAGTGAGGAGGAAATCTTCTTGAATTTGGTGTTACTCTGAAGGATTCATCATGAAATTTCTGCATGAGTTCAAACTCGACGTTTAAATTTCTTCACATTGTATATATGATTATTTTCTAAATTTTAGAAAGTGCAATTTCTCTTTGTTCAAATAAATGGGGAATCATCTGAACAAATTTTTGCAATCAAAGGAGCCCACACTGGGGCAAATTTTTATTTGTAAGACTTCGCAAAATAAGCCCACACTGGGGCAAATTTTCATTTGTAAGATTTCGCAAAATAAGCCCACACTGGGGCAAATTTTTTATAGTCCATTTGAGGATTTCGTCAAAGAGTCAAGCAAGACTTTCAAATCAATCACACTGCTCCTTCCATGAGTAGTAGTTGCATTATTTTAAAATAAAGTGCATGTTGTACTTGGATAAGCCCCCTGTGCAGGTATCCAGGGCTGAAATCGATGAAGAAGCGTAAGCCAGAATCTTACGAATCAAGGCCTCAAGGAGGAGCAACCATGCCGTAATGCAAATCAATTGATCGGTTGCACAATAATTGGTGGAAACTGGGGCAAATTATTTTTTGAAAAGATTCTCAAAAAAAATCAAACTTGAATTTAATTTCTTGTTCCTTGACAAATTTCAATTTGATCTCAGCACCCGCCGTGCACCCTTCCATTCCCCATTCTTGACAACCACATTGAATTCACTGACTTCAGCCACCGTTAGCATCGAGTCTATTTCACTAACGTGTGCGTTTTCATTCCACCACCACCGTTAGCATCGAGTCTATCTCACTAACGTATGCGTTTTTATTTTACCACCGTTAGCATCGAGTCTATCTCACTAACGTGTGCATTTTTGTTCAACCACCGTTAGCATCGAGTTTATCTCACTAACGTGTGTGTTTCATTCTACCACTGTTAGCATTGAGTCTATCTCACTAGCGTGTGTGTTTCTTTTCTTCTACCACCGTTAGCATCTAGTTTATCTCACTAACGCGTGTGTTTTATTCTATCTCCGGCAGGCTCTGGTGCTATCCCACTGACCGACCAATTTGTCAAAGGCAGGCTCGGGTGTAATCCCACTGACCGATCATCAAGGCAGGCTCGGGTTCAATCCCATTGACCGATAACCATGGCAGGATCGGGTTTAATCCCACTGACCAATTCATCACACTGGGGCAAATCGTTGGAGCAAGTCTTATACAGTCTCTTCATACATACCAGCATTTCATTTACATCGCCACTAGCCGTGGGTTAGTCCCACTAGTGAGCATTTCATTTTATATTGCCACTAGTCGTGGGTCAGTCCCACTAGTGAGCCTTTCATTTTACACTGCCGCTAGCCGTTGGGTCTGTCCCACTAGTGCGCATTTCATTTTGCACCGCCGCTAGCCGTTGGGTCAGTCCCACTAGTGAGCCTTTCATTTTACACTGCCACTAGCCGTGGGTCAGTCCCACTAGTGAGCATTTTATTTTGCATCGCCACTAGCCGTGGGTCAGTCCCACTAGTGAGCTTTCATTTTACACTGCCACTAGCCGTGGGTCAGTCCCACTAGTGAGCATTTCATTTGGCATCGCCACTAGCCGTGGGTCAGTCCCACTAGTGAGCATTTTATTTTGCACTACCACTAGCCGTGGGTCAGTCCCACTAGTGAGCATTTTATTGTGCATCACCACTAGCCGTGGGTCAGTCCCACTAGTGAGCATTTTAATTTGCATCGCCACTAGCCGTGGGTCAGTCCCACTAGTGAGCATTTTATTTTGCATCGCCACTAGCCGTGGGTCAGTCCCACTAGTGAGCATTTTATTGTGCATTACCACTAGCCGTGGGTCAGTCCCACTAGTGAGCATTTCAGTTATTTCGCCACTAGCCGTGGGTCAGTCCCACTAGTGAGCATTTTATTTTGCATCGCCACTAGCCGTAGGTCAGTCCCACTAGTGAGCATTTCAGTTATTTCGCCACTAGCCGTGGGTCAGTCCCACTAGTGAGCATTTTATTTTACATCGCCACTAGCCGTGGGTCAGTCCCACTAGTGAGCATTTCATTTGCATCACTAATAAACATGGGTCAGTCCCATTAACACTTCATTTCACTTCTTTCATTTGCATCACTAATAAACATGGGTCAGTCCCATTAACACTTCATTTCACTTCTTTCATTTGCATCACCAATAAACATGGGTCAATCCCACCAACACTCCATTTCACTTCAATTCACCCGTTTAAATTCCTGTTCGGGTCAGTCCCGATTTTTTAAAATTTCTGTTTGGGTCAATCCCGTTCTAACATTTTGATTAAAGAGGTCAGTCCTCATTTCTAAAGCGTCCATCGTTCGAGACGTTCGCAGCCGAATAACACAGGTAGGTATTTGGTGTCTACTGCTTTGTCTCAAGTTTTTTCAAAACTCAGACAAAGAGAGGCAAATTGTAGACACCAAATTTTGGATTTTTTAATTTTATTTGTTTAATTAATTTAATAGGTTTATTTTAATTCTAGGGTTTTATTTGTATTTGTATTTTTATTTTTGTTCTGGTTTATTTTATTTTATTTCAGAAAAGAAAAAAAAAAGAAAAGTTGACAAGTGGGAATTTGCATGTGGGACAAGTGTCCCTTCTTATATTTTAACAACACATCACTTGTGTGGCAAGGGGTAGAGGCACTTGGGAGGTATTAAGTTTTTTAGGAAAAAAGGAAAAGAAAGGGGGGCTCGGTTGAAAATTTGGGGTTACGGGCAAAACAAAAAGAGAAAACAGGGGAGGTTACGAAAGAAAAAAAAAGAAAGAAAAACACCGTGAGAAAGAGTAGAGGGCGGCGGAGCAAAACAGAAAAAAAAGCAGAGGAAAAGCAGGCAGGAACAAAAAAAACAAAAAAACAGAGAAAGAAGGCTAGGGGCGGCTGAGCAAAACAGGGCGGAGAAACATAGAAAAGAAAAAAGGGGAAAGAAAGGAATGAAAGGCAGAGGCTTTAGGAGTTTCGGCTGAAAAACAGAGAGAAAAGAGCAAGAGGAAGAAGAGCCACGGAGAGGAGAAGAAAAGATTGAAACCCAAAATCCTAAACGGTTCAAAAATTCCCAATCTTCCCCACCCGATCCGTCAAAATTCTCTCAAATAAGTCCTTGATCATGATTTCCTAAATAAGCCAGAATTCTTGCCATTAATTTCCATGTCATCGCCTGAACATTCGCAGTTGGTCATCGCCACGATGACCAATTACGCCGTCCCATCATATCCACCACAGCTCTTCCCCTTACCGCCGTCTCTGTCCGCGTCAAGCCAAGAGTACTGTGGAATCTTTCGGTGGTCCCAGGCCTCAGGCGACAACCGCGGCGGCGGAGAAGAGCAGAGGAGTACGGCTGCAAAAAGCCTCAGAGCAAAGGAAAGGCCATGCCTCGTCCGTTTGGCAAGAACAAGCCGTTGTCGCCGCTGCCACTGCTGCTGTTGGCTCCACCACTTCGTCAGAGTCCTCCATTACTGCCTGCACATTTCATCGAGAGACCGCGACTTCATTGGAGTAAGAAATTGCTGGAATTTTGATGCCTATTTTCTGTTTGATTAAATGCCCAACTGAGGGCACGGTTTGAAAGGACGAATTGATTTCCTATTTGCATACGTTCGGCCAGTCCCTGCTTATTTTGTTTGGCATTTGTTTCCCTTTTGCTTGATGTCTTTTGGTGTGAATTCGAATTATGTCATGAGATTATGTGAAAAGGGAGTTTGTGTGGGTTTTATTTTCTTTTGAGAATGGCCAAGACTGAATTTGAACTAAATCATTGGCAACCATGCTGGTATGTTTACTGTCGGGTCTGCGGAAGTTGCAGAAGTCTGCGAAGAAGATGAATGGAATTTTTCTGAAATTTATATTCAAACCCCTCAATTTCTGTCCAACTTCAACTGTGACCCCAAAATCTGGGAAAATTAAACTGATTTCACTCTTTTTAAGTTTTGTACTCTGTTTGCATATTTTACGTTACTTTTTGGACAGATTAATTCTGGAATTTAGACCATAATTGTGGCTTAATATTTGTGTTGATTCGTTTATCTTGTTGAGTCTGTTAATATGGTTTAGGTTTTGGGTAATAATACTTAGTTGGGTTGGACTAATGGATTTTGGTTTGTTTCTTCTGGATTCATGATTTGGGCTTGGAAACCTGAGGCCTTTAATTTTGTATGAGCTATATTAGTGAAATAATGGGCTGGCCCACTTGTTTTCTTTGGACTTCCGAATTGGGCCAAATAATTTTTGGGCCCAAGAAATGAATAGAATGGCCCAGTGGCCTGGATCCATTAAGAAACCAGAAAAATGAATTTGCAAGTTGGTCCTCAGACTTTTCTTTAATTTCACTATGGCCCACAAACTTTCAAATGCTTTCAATTGGGTCCCTAATTCAATTGCAAATAGGCCCCTAAACTTTACTTTTCTTTAATTTTGACCCCAAAGCTTCATTAATGTTTGCAATCAAGTCCTTTATTCTTTTGACTTCTTAAATATGGTTTGTCTACATGATTTAATTGATTCAATTTCATGTTTATTTTTATCTTTTGTGATTATTTGTTAATTAAAGTGATGCCTTGACTCTTTTTTTATTTTGGAGGATAAATAAGTAATTTCACACCATTGGGGCTCCAAATCAAGGGAGGTACACCCTATCCCTTATTCTTACTTTATTTGACTCTATGTGTTCTATGTGACTTACGTGTTTAATTGCATGCCCCTTGGATGTTTATTTATTCATTTCATTTATTTATTTATTTGCTTTATTAGCTCTAACTTTGTATATCCATCATTTGAAAGGCACCTGAATGCCAAGTTTGTAATAGTTAGGTATTTATTTTTATTTATTCTTTCCCCCTTAGATTGTAATAGGGCCTCCCCGAATGTAATAGTTAGGGTTTTCTTTGCTTTGTTCGCTTATGTGATTTGCATGCTTACGTGCTACGTGTTACCGCTTTCTTAGGGCTTTGCATCAAGATATCATGCTTATATGCTATGTGTTTTATGTGATTTTGTATTTATTTGCTTTATTATGCTCTATTTTGAGTTGTTAGATTGTAATAAATGTCTACCGTTACCACACTAGTCCAACGCTAGTTGTGGCCATTTCCCCGAATCCACACTAGTCCAATGCTAGTTGTGGCTCATTGTTTCGATTTTTCACTAGTCCAATGCTAGTAGGAATTCATAGATATGGGCTAGTCCAACGCTAGACCCTTAGGGCCGTCCCCTCTCGTTAGTTCATAATCGCATGCCTCACTACATTTCATGCATTTTTCTTAGTTTTATAGCATTTGGCATGACCCTCCAACCCTTTCCCTTTCATTTTAGGTTTTTGCATCCTCATGCTAGGTATAGGGTACATTTGCTTGAGAGTCCCCTTTCGATAAGGGAAACGAGCGAGTGTGGCTACAAAATAGCCTTAGCACGCTAGTTCTTCCTTCTAATCAAAGGGAAAATTAAAGTCGTGAAATTAGGAGTCACTCCCGTACCCGACTTGATGCATCCCTCTGGGGTCATACACTTTCATTTCTATCATATCACCTCTTCACTTTTTATCCATTTTTTCTCACTACTTATATTTTTAATCCACATGCCATGATTCACACATTTTTCAACTTATCATTTGTTTTTCTACCTCACAAATTGCACCCAATTGCACTTATATATTTACTACCATCATCCCGTATTTTCATTCACTTGCACACAAACACCTTTATTTTCTCAATTGGCACACACTCATTTTCATTTTCACAGCCACTGGAGCGTGAGGGTTGTCCCGCCAGTGAGCATTTCAGTTATTTCGCCACTAGCCGTGGGTCAGTCCCACTAGTGAGCATTTTATTTTGCATAGCCACTAGCCGTGGGTCAGTCCCACTAGTGAGCATTTTATTTTGCATAGCCACTAGCCGTGGGTCAGTCCCACTAGTGAGCATTTCAGTTATTTCGCCACTAGCCGTGGGTCAGTCCCACTAGTGAGCATTTTATTTTGCATCGCCACTAGCCGTGGGTCAGTCCCACTAGTGAGCATTTCAGTTATTTCGCCACTAGCCGTGGGTCAGTCCCACTAGTGAGCATTTTATTTTGCATCGCCACTAGCCGTGGGTCAGTCCCACTAGTGAGTATTTTATTTTGCATAGCCACTAGCCGTGGGTCAGTCCCACTAGTGAGCATTTCAGTTATTTCGCCACTAGCCGTGGGTCAGTCCCACTAGTGAGCATTTTATTTTGCATCGCCACTAGCCGTGGGTCAGTCCCACTAGTGAGTATTTAGTTTTTCGCCACTAGCCGTGGGTCAGTCCCACTAGTGAGCCTTTTATTTTGCATCGCCACTAGCCGTGGGTCAGTCCCACTAGTTGAGTATTTTAATTTTGGCATAGCCACTAGCCGTGGGTCAGTCCACTAGTGAGCAATTTCAGTTATTTCGCCACTAGCCGTGGGTCAGTCCCACTAGTGAGCATTTTATTTTGCATAGCCACTAGCCGTGGGTCAGTCCCACTAGTGAGCATTTCAGTTATTTCGCCACTAGCCGTGGGTCAGTCCCACTAGTGAGCATTTTATTTTGCATCGCCACTAGCCGTGGGTCAGTCCCACTAGTGAGCATTTCAGTTATTTCGCCACTAGCCGTGGGTCAGTCCCACTAGTGAGCATTTTATTTTGCATCGCCACTAGCCGTGGGTCAGTCCCACTAGTGAGCATTTCATTTGCATCACTAATAAACATGGGTCAGTCCCATTAACACTTCATTTCACTTCTTTCATTTGCATCACTAATAAACATGGGTCAGTCCCATTAACACTTCATTTCACTTCTTTCATTTGCATCACCAATAAACATGGGTCAATCCCACCAACACTCCATTTCACTTCAATTCACCCGTTTAAATTCCTGTTCGGGTCAGTCCCGATTTTTTAAAATTTCTGTTTGGGTCAATCCCGTTCTAACATTTTGATTAAAGAGGTCAGTCCTCATTTCTAAAGCGTCCATCGTTCGAGACGTTCGCAGCCGAATAACACAGGTAGGTATTTGGTGTCTACTTCTTTGTCTCAAGTTTTTTCAAAACTCAGACAAAGAGAGGCAAATTGTAGACACCAAATTTTGGATTTTTTAATTTTATTTGTTTAATTAATTTAATAGGTTTATTTTAATTCTAGGGTTTTATTTGTATTTGTATTTTTATTTTTGTTCTGGTTTATTTTATTTTATTTCAGAAAAGAAAAAAAAAAGAAAAGTTGACAAGTGGGAATTTGCATGTGGGACAAGTGTCCCTTCTTATATTTTAACAACACATCACTTGTGTGGCAAGGGGTAGAGGCACTTGGGAGGTATTAAGTTTTTTAGGAAAAAAGGAAAAGAAAGGGGGGCTCGGTTGAAAAATTGGGGTTACGGGCAAAACAAAAAGAGAAAACAGGGGAGGTTACGAAAGAAAAAAAAAGAAAGAAAAACACCGTGAGAAAGAGTAGAGGGCGGCGGAGCAAAACAGAAAAAAAAGCAGAGGAAAAGCAGGCAGGAACAAAAAAAACAAAAAAACAGAGAAAGAAGGCTAGGGGCGGCTGAGCAAAACAGGGCGGAGAAACATAGAAAAGAAAAAAGGGGAAAGAAAGGAATGAAAGGCAGAGGCTTTAGGAGTTTCGGCTGAAAAACAGAGAGAAAAGAGCAAGAGGAAGAAGAGCCACGGAGAGGAGAAGAAAAGATTGAAACCCAAAATCCTAAACGGTTCAAAAATTCCCAATCTTCCCCACCCGATCCGTCAAAATTCTCTCAAATAAGTCCTTGATCATGATTTCCTAAATAAGCCAGAATTCTTGCCATTAATTTCCATGTCATCGCCTGAACATTCGCAGTTGGTCATCGCCACGATGACCAATTACGCCGTCCCATCATATCCACCACAGCTCTTCCCCTTACCGCCGTCTCTGTCCGCGTCAAGCCAAGAGTACTGTGGAATCTTTCGGTGGTCCCAGGCCTCAGGCGACAACCGCGGCGGCGGAGAAGAGCAGAGGAGTACGGCTGCAAAAAGCCTCAGAGCAAAGGAAAGGCCATGCCTCGTCCGTTTGGCAAGAACAAGCCGTTGTCGCCGCTGCCACTGCTGCTGTTGGCTCCACCACTTCGTCAGAGTCCTCCATTACTGCCTGCACATTTCATCGAGAGACCGCGACTTCATTTGAGTAAGAAATTGCTGGAATTTTGATGCCTATTTTCTGTTTGATGAAATGCCCAACTGAGGGCACGGTTTGAAAGGACGAATTGATTTCCTATTTGCATACGTTCGGCCAGTCCCTGCTTATTTCGTTTGGCATTTGTTTCCCTTTTGCTTGATGTCTTTTGGTGTGAATTCGAATTATGTCATGAGATTATGTGAAAAGGGAGTTTGTGTGGGTTTTATTTTCTTTTGAGAATGGCCAAGACTGAATTTGAACTAAATCATTGGCAACCATGCTGGTATGTTTACTGTCGGGTCTGCGGAAGTTGCAGAAGTCTGCGAAGAAGATGAATGGAATTTTTCTGAAATTTATATTCAAACCCCTCAATTTCTGTCCAACTTCAACTGTGACCCCAAAATCTGGGAAAATTAAACTGATTTCACTCTTTTTAAGTTTTGTACTCTGTTTGCATATTTTACGTTACTTTTTGGACAGATTAATTCTGGAATTTAGACCATAATTGTGGCTTAATATTTGTGTTGATTCGTTTATCTTGTTGAGTCTGTTAATATGGTTTAGGTTTTGGGTAATAATACTTAGTTGGGTTGGACTAATGGATTTTGGTTTGTTTCTTCTGGATTCATGATTTGGGCTTGGAAACCTGAGGCCTTTAATTTTGTATGAGCTATATTAGTGAAATAATGGGCTGGCCCACTTGTTTTCTTTGGACTTCCGAATTGGGCCAAATAATTTTTGGGCCCAAGAAATGAATAGAATGGCCCAGTGGCCTGGATCCATTAAGAAACCAGAAAAATGAATTTGCAAGTTGGTCCTCAGACTTTTCTTTAATTTCACTATGGCCCACAAACTTTCAAATGCTTTCAATTGGGTCCCTAATTCAATTGCAAATAGGCCCCTAAACTTTACTTTTCTTTAATTTTGACCCCAAAGCTTCATTAATGTTTGCAATCAAGTCCTTTATTCTTTTGACTTCTTAAATATGGTTTGTCTACATGATTTAATTGATTCAATTTCATGTTTATTTTTATCTTTTGTGATTATTTGTTAATTAAAGTGATGCCTTGACTCTTTTTTTATTTTGGAGGATAAATAAGTAATTTCACACCATTGGGGCTCCAAATCAAGGGAGGTACACCCTATCCCTTATTCTTACTTTATTTGACTCTATGTGTTCTATGTGACTTACGTGTTTAATTGCATGCCCCTTGGATGTTTATTTATTCATTTCATTTATTTATTTATTTGCTTTATTAGCTCTAACTTTGTATATCCATCATTTGAAAGGCACCTGAATGCCAAGTTTGTAATAGTTAGGTATTTATTTTTATTTATTCTTTCCCCCTTAGATTGTAATAGGGCCTCCCCGAATGTAATAGTTAGGGTTTTCTTTGCTTTGTTCGCTTATGTGATTTGCATGCTTACGTGCTACGTGTTACCGCTTTCTTAGGGCTTTGCATCTAGATATCATGCTTATATGCTATGTGTTTTATGTGATTTTGTATTTATTTGCTTTATTATGCTCTATTTTGAGTTGTTAGATTGTAATAAATGTCTACCGTTACCACACTAGTCCAACGCTAGTTGTGGCCATTTTCCCGAATCCACACTAGTCCAATGCTAGTTGTGGCTCATTGTTTCGATTTTTCACTAGTCCAATGCTAGTAGGAATTCATAGATATGGGCTAGTCCAACGCTAGACCCTTAGGGCCGTCCCCTCTCGTTAGTTCATAATCGCATGCCTCACTACATTTCATGCATTTTTCTTAGTTTTATAGCATTTGGCATGACCCTCCAACCCTTTCCCTTTCATTTTAAGTTTTTGCATCCTCATGCTAGGTATAGGGTACATTTGCTTGAGAGTCCCCTTTCGATAAGGGAAACGAGCGAGTGTGGCTACAAAATAGCCTTAGCACGCTAGTTCTTCCTTCTAATCAAAGGGAAAATTAAAGTCGTGAAATTAGGAGTCACTCCCGTACCCGACTTGATGCATCCCTCTGGGGTCATACACTTTCATTTCTATCATATCACCTCTTCACTTTTTATCCATTTTTTCTCACTACTTATATTTTTAATCCACATGCCATGATTCACACATTTTTCAACTTATCATTTGTTTTTCTACCTCACAAATTGCACCCAATTGCACTTATATATTTACTACCATCATCCCGTATTTTCATTCACTTGCACACAAACACCTTTATTTTCTCAATTGGCACACACTCATTTTCATTTTCACAGCCACTGGAGCGTGAGGGTTGTCCCGCCAGTGAGCATTTCAGTTATTTCGCCACTAGCCGTGGGTCAGTCCCACTAGTGAGCATTTTATTTTGCATAGCCACTAGCCGTGGGTCAGTCCCACTAGTGAGCATTTCAGTTATTTCGCCACTAGCCGTGGGTCAGTCCCACTAGTGAGCATTTTATTTTGCATCGCCACTAGCCGTGGGTCAGTCCCACTAGTGAGCATTTCAGTTATTTCGCCACTAGCCGTGGGTCAGTCCCACTAGTGAGCATTTTATTTTGCATCGCCACTAGCCGTGGGTCAGTCCCACTAGTGAGTATTTTATTTTGCATAGCCACTAGCCGTGGGTCATCCACTAGTGAGTATTATTTTGCCATAGCCACTAGCCCGTGGGTCAGTCCACCTAGTGAGCATTTCAGTTATTTCGCCACTAGCCGTGGGTCAGTCCCACTAGTGAGCATTTTATTTTGCATAGCCACTAGCCGTGGGTCAGTCCCACTAGTGAGCATTTCAGTTATTTCGCCACTAGCCGTGGGTCAGTCCCACTAGTGAGCATTTTATTTTGCATCGCCACTAGCCGTGGGTCAGTCCCACTAGTGAGCATTTCAGTTATTTCGCCACTAGCCGTGGGTCAGTCCCACTAGTGAGCATTTTATTTTGCATCGCCACTAGCCGTGGGTCAGTCCCACTAGTGAGCATTTCATTTGCATCACTAATAAACATGGGTCAGTCCCATTAACACTTCATTTCACTTCTTTCATTTGCATCACTAATAAACATGGGTCAGTCCCATTAACACTTCATTTCACTTCTTTCATTTGCATCACCAATAAACATGGGTCAATCCCACCAACACTCCATTTCACTTCAATTCACCCGTTTAAATTCCTGTTCGGGTCAGTCCCGATTTTTTAAAATTTCTGTTTGGGTCAATCCCGTTCTAACATTTTGATTAAAGAGGTCAGTCCTCATTCTAAAGCGTCCATCGTTCGAGACGTTCGCAGCCGAATAACACAGGTAGGTATTTGGTGTCTACTTCTTTGTCTCAAGTTTTTTCAAAACTCAGACAAAGAGAGGCAAATTGTAGACACCAAATTTTGGATTTTTTAATTTTATTTGTTTAATTAATTTAATAGGTTTATTTTAATTCTAGGGTTTTATTTGTATTTGTATTTTTATTTTTGTTCTTGTTTATTTTATTTTATTTCAGAAAAGAAAAAAAAAAGAAAAGTTGACAAGTGGGAATTTGCATGTGGGACAAGTGTCCCTTCTTATATTTTAACAACACATCACTTGTGTGGCAAGGGGTAGAGGCACTTGGGAGGTATTAAGTTTTTTAGGAAAAAAGGAAAAGAAAGGGGGGCTCGGTTGAAAATTTGGGGTTACGGGCAAAACAAAAAGAGAAAACAGGGGAGGATACGAAAGAAAAAAAAAGAAAGAAAAGCAAAACAGAAAAAAAAGCAGAGGAAAAGCAGGCAGGAACAAAAAAAACAAAAAAACAGAGAAAGAAGGCTAGGGGCGGCTGAGCAAAACAGGGCGAGAAAACATAGAAAAAGAAAAAAGGGGAAAGAAAAGGAAATGAAAGGCAGAGGCTTTAAGAGAATGAGAGACAAAGAAGAGGTCAAAGGAAAGGAGAAGAAGGAGAGGGGAGGGAAGGTTTAAAAAAGAAAGAAAAAAGAAGAAGAAAAAAGAGAAGAAGAAGAGTAAACAAAGAAAAAGAAGAAAAGGAGGTTTTTTTTTTTTTTTTTTGTTGTTTTTTTTATTTAGTTTTTTTTTATTTGTTTTGTTTTTTTTTTTTTTTTATTTTGTTTATTTTTTTACGCTGAAAAACAGAGAGAAAAGAGCAAGAGGAAGAAGAGCCACGGAGAGGAGAAGAAAAGATTGAAACCCAAAATCCTAAACGGTTCAAAAATTCCCAATCTTCCCCACCCGATCCGTCAAAATTCTCTCAAATAAGTCCTTGATCATGATTTCCTAAATAAGCCAGAATTCTTGCCATTAATTTCCATGTCATCGCCTGAACATTCGCAGTTGGTCATCGCCACGATGACCAATTACGCCGTCCCATCATATCCACCACAGCTCTTCCCCTTACCGCCGTCTCTGTCCGCGTCAAGCCAAGAGTACTGTGGAATCTTTCGGTGGTCCCAGGCCTCAGGCGACAACCGCGGCGGCGGAGAAGAGCAGAGGAGTACGGCTGCAAAAAGCCTCAGAGCAAAGGAAAGGCCATGCCTCGTCCGTTTGGCAAGAACAAGCCGTTGTCGCCGCTGCCACTGCTGCTGTTGGCTCCACCACTTCGTCAGAGTCCTCCATTACTGCCTGCACATTTCATCGAGAGACCGCGACTTCATTTGAGTAAGAAATTGCTGGAATTTTGATGCCTATTTTCTGTTTGATGAAATGCCCAACTGAGGGCACGGTTTGAAAGGACGAATTGATTTCCTATTTGCATACGTTCGGCCAGTCCCTGCTTATTTCGTTTGGCATTTGTTTCCCTTTTGCTTGATGTCTTTTGGTGTGAATTCGAATTATGTCATGAGATTATGTGAAAAGGGAGTTTGTGTGGGTTTTATTTTCTTTTGAGAATGGCCAAGACTGAATTTGAACTAAATCATTGGCAACCATGCTGGTATGTTTACTGTCGGGTCTGCGGAAGTTGCAGAAGTCTGCGAAGAAGATGAATGGAATTTTTCTGAAATTTATATTCAAACCCCTCAATTTCTGTCCAACTTCAACTGTGACCCCAAAATCTGGGAAAATTAAACTGATTTCACTCTTTTTAAGTTTTGTACTCTGTTTGCATATTTTACGTTACTTTTTGGACAGATTAATTCTGGAATTTAGACCATAATTGTGGCTTAATATTTGTGTTGATTCGTTTATCTTGTTGAGTCTGTTAATATGGTTTAGGTTTTGGGTAATAATACTTAGTTGGGGTTGGACTAATGGATTTTGGTTTGTTTCTTCTGGATTCATGATTTGGGCTTGGAAACCTGAGGCCTTTAATTTTGTATGAGCTATATTAGTGAAATAATGGGCTGGCCCACTTGTTTTCTTTGGACTTCCGAATTGGGCCAAATAATTTTTGGGCCCAAGAAATGAATAGAATGGCCCAGTGGCCTGGATCCATTAAGAAACCAGAAAAATGAATTTGCAAGTTGGTCCTCAGACTTTTCTTTAATTTCACTATGGCCCACAAACTTTCAAATGCTTTCAATTGGGTCCCTAATTCAATTGCAAATAGGCCCCTAAACTTTACTTTTCTTTAATTTTGACCCCAAAGCTTCATTAATGTTTGCAATCAAGTCCTTTATTCTTTTGACTTCTTAAATATGGTTTGTCTACATGATTTAATTGATTCAATTTCATGTTTATTTTTATCTTTTGTGATTATTTGTTAATTAAAGTGATGCCTTGACTCTTTTTTTATTTTGGAGGATAAATAAGTAATTTCACACCATTGGGGCTCCAAATCAAGGGAGGTACACCCTATCCCTTATTCTTACTTTATTTGACTCTATGTGTTCTATGTGACTTACGTGTTTAATTGCATGCCCCTTGGATGTTTATTTATTCATTTCATTTATTTATTTATTTGCTTTATTAGCTCTAACTTTGTATATCCATCATTTGAAAGGCACCTGAATGCCAAGTTTGTAATAGTTAGGTATTTATTTTTATTTATTCTTTCCCCCTTAGATTGTAATAGGGCCTCCCCGAATGTAATAGTTAGGGTTTTCTTTGCTTTGTTCGCTTATGTGATTTGCATGCTTACGTGCTACGTGTTACCGCTTTCTTAGGGCTTTGCATCTAGATATCATGCTTATATGCTATGTGTTTTATGTGATTTTGTATTTATTTGCTTTATTATGCTCTATTTTGAGTTGTTAGATTGTAATAAATGTCTACCGTTACCACACTAGTCCAACGCTAGTTGTGGCCATTTTCCCGAATCCACACTAGTCCAATGCTAGTTGTGGCTCATTGTTTCGATTTTTCACTAGTCCAATGCTAGTAGGAATTCATAGATATGGGCTAGTCCAACGCTAGACCCTTAGGGCCGTCCCCTCTCGTTAGTTCATAATCGCATGCCTCACTACATTTCATGCATTTTTCTTAGTTTTATAGCATTTGGCATGACCCTCCAACCCTTTCCCTTTCATTTTAAGTTTTTGCATCCTCATGCTAGGTATAGGGTACATTTGCTTGAGAGTCCCCTTTCGATAAGGGAAACGAGCGAGTGTGGCTACAAAATAGCCTTAGCACGCTAGTTCTTCCTTCTAATCAAAGGGAAAATTAAAGTCGTGAAATTAGGAGTCACTCCCGTACCCGACTTGATGCATCCCTCTGGGGTCATACACTTTCATTTCTATCATATCACCTCTTCACTTTTTATCCATTTTTTCTCACTACTTATATTTTTAATCCACATGCCATGATTCACACATTTTTCAACTTATCATTTGTTTTTCTACCTCACAAATTGCACCCAATTGCACTTATATATTTACTACCATCATCCCGTATTTTCATTCACTTGCACACAAACACCTTTATTTTCTCAATTGGCACACACTCATTTTCATTTTCACAGCCACTGGAGCGTGAGGGTTGTCCCGCCAGTGAGCATTTCAGTTATTTCGCCACTAGCCGTGGGTCAGTCCCACTAGTGAGCATTTTATTTTGCATAGCCACTAGCCGTGGGTCAGTCCCACTAGTGAGCATTTCAGTTATTTCGCCACTAGCCGTGGGTCAGTCCCACTAGTGAGCATTTTATTTTGCATCGCCACTAGCCGTGGGTCAGTCCCACTAGTGAGCATTTCAGTTATTTCGCCACTAGCCGTGGGTCAGTCCCACTAGTGAGCATTTTTATTTTGCATCGGCCACTAGCCGTGGGTCAGTCCCCTAGTGAAGTATTTTATTTTGCATAGCCACTAAGCCGTGGGTTAGTCCACTAGTGAAGTATTTTATTTTGCATAGCACTAGCGTGGGTCAGTCCCACTAGTGAGCATTTCAGTTATTTCGCCAAGCTACCCGTGGTCAGTCCACTAGTGGCATTTTATTTTGCATGCCACTAGCCGTGGGTTCAAAAAAGTCCACTAAGTGAGTATTTCAGTTATTTCGGCCACTAGCCGTGGGTCAGTCCCACTAGTGAGCATTTTAATTTGCATCGCCACTGAGCCGTAGGTAGTCCCAACTAGTGAGCATTTCAGTTTTTTCGCACTAGCGTGGGTCAGTCCCACTAGTGAGCATTTTTATTTTGCAATCGCCACTAGCCGTGGGTCAGTCCCACTAGTGAGCATTTCCATTTTGGCATGCACATAAATCATGGCAGTCCCCATTAACACTTCATTGCACTTCTTTCATTTGCATCACTAATAAACATGGGTCAGTCCCATTAACACTTCATTTCACTTCTTTCATTTGCATCACCAATAAACATGGGTCAATCCCACCAACACTCCATTTCACTTCAATTCACCCGTTTAAATTCCTGTTCGGGTCAGTCCCGATTTTTTAAAATTTCTGTTTGGGTCAATCCCGTTCTAACATTTTGATTAAAGAGGTCAGTCCTCATTTCTAAAGCGTCCATCGTTCGAGACGTTCGCAGCCGAATAACACAGGTAGGTATTTGGTGTCTACTGCTTTGTCTCAAGTTTTTTCAAAACTCAGACAAAGAGAGGCAAATTGTAGACACCAAATTTTGGATTTTTTAATTTTATTTGTTTAATTAATTTAATAGGTTTATTTTAATTCTAGGGTTTTATTTGTATTTGTATTTTTATTTTTGTTCTGGTTTATTTTATTTTATTTCAGAAAAGAAAAAAAAAAGAAAAGTTGACAAGTGGGAATTTGCATGTGGGACAAGTGTCCCTTCTTATATTTTAACAACACATCACTTGTGTGGCAAGGGGTAGAGGCACTTGGGAGGTATTAAGTTTTTTAGGAAAAAAGGAAAAGAAAGGGGGGCTCGGTTGAAAAATTGGGGTTACGGGCAAAACAAAAAGAGAAAACAGGGGAGGTTACGAAAGAAAAAAAAAGAAAGAAAAACACCGTGAGAAAGAGTAGAGGGCGGCGGAGCAAAACAGAAAAAAAAGCAGAGGAAAAGCAGGCAGGAACAAAAAAAACAAAAAAACAGAGAAAGAAGGCTAGGGGCGGCTGAGCAAAACAGGGCGGAGAAACATAGAAAAGAAAAAAGGGGAAAGAAAGGAATGAAAGGCAGAGGCTTTAGGAGATTCGGCTGAAAAACAGAGAGAAAAGAGCAAGA